>NW_028132549.1:20000-37500 GCF_964374135.1 Grampus griseus | reverse complement strand
CCCGTCCGCGGCCGTCGCTGAGCGGTGAAATGCGCACCAGGAGGATCGGGTTCGTCATCGTGTCCCCGCCGCCCTGCTGCTCCCGATCCCGATCCCGATGCGGCCCGCTCACTCGACTGCCCGTTGTCGGGCGCCACCTGCCGGTCGGTCGCTTTTTATACGGGCCAAAGAGGTCGACCAGATGGCTGGGCCGGCCTAGGTGGGCGGGACCAACCTCTGAGTGACGGAGGTATTCGACTGGGAGCAAGGAGAGCAGGGGATTCTAGATCGTGGGCCGGAGGCCAGGGAGGGGGGCGAGGGATGGTAGCCACTCGTCTATTTTTGTTCTTTTTTAATGAACGCTTTTAAAATTGATTGATTGATTGATTGATTGATTCACTCACTCACTCACTCACTCCATTCATTCATTCATTCATTCATTCAATTCCGTGCAGTGGAAGGATGGAGACCTAACCTAACCACTAGACCGCCAGGGAAGCCCTTAGCCACGCTAGCCCTCATCCATGTTTTTCAGGATCATTGAGAATCATTCATCTGACGGGATGGACTGGAGAGATCTTGTCCACGCATACAGGAGAGATCCATTGGAGGTTCCAGAACTTGGGTCTCTTGGCAAGGGCGTATCATGTTTAACATGGAAAGGACTATGCCAACGGTGGTCTCAGAATGAATGGAGTGTGCAAAGAGGTAGAAAGAGAGGTGCCCGACTTGGGGGGGGGTGCGGGGAGGGGGGAAAGCCCCAACCACGTCGCCTCGTCCTCCATCCATCCCGATCAGGGTCACGGGCAGAACACAAGGGGCGTCTTCCCTCACTGGGGGCCCCGAACTTAGAAAACTCTCATCTCTGCAAAAAGACAAGCAGTGCTGGCTGGGGCTGGCACATTCTCTTCTTCTCATGGGACTGATGTTGATCTCCATAGCTCAGAAAACACGTGCGAACACTCAGAAGATACCCAAGCACTGTGTCCTTCCTTTACCTGGCTCCCTGTCGCTCACTCTCCGCCTCTGTCTCTGTCTCTGCCACTCGCTGTCTCTTTCTTTCTCCCGGTCCCTCTCTCTCTCTCTCTCTCTCTCTCTCTCTCTCTCTCTCTCTCTCTCTCTCTCGCTCGCTCTCGCTCTCGCTCTCGCTCTCGCTCTCGCTCTCGCTCTCGCTCTCTCTCTCTCTCTCTCTCTCTCTCTCGCTCGCTCGCTCGCTCTCGCTCTCGCTCTCGCTCTCGCTCTCGCTCTCGCTCTCTTGCTCTCTCTCTCTCTCTCTCTCTCTCTCTCTCTCTCTCTCTCTCTCGCTCTCGCTCTCGCTCTCGCTCTCTCTCTCGCTCTCGCGCTCTCTCTCGCGCGCTCGCTCTCGCTCTCTCGCGCTCGCTCTCGCGCTCGCGCTCGCGCTCTCCCCCACCCCTGCTCTTCCTCCCCCACTTTATCTCTTTCTTCCCGCCTCCTCTCTTTCTTTCTCTCTGTCTCCCTCTCTGTCTCTCTGCCTCTCTTCTCTCTCTGTCTCTGTCTCTCTGTCTCTGTCTCTCTCCACCCCCCCCCCGTCTCTCCCTCCCTGTCCCTCCCTGTCTCTCCCTCCCTCCCTCCCTCCCTCCCTCCCTCCCTCCCTCCCTCCCTCCCTCTCTCTTTTTCCTCTCTCTCCCTCTCCTGGCCTCTCCTCCACTTTCTCCCTTCCTCGTTTTCTGTCTCCCTCTCCCTCACCCATCCCCACTCCCCCCCATCCCCGGTCATGGGGCATCCTCATTTTCCATGAGAACTCATGGAGATGGAAGGGATGTTGGACTGATGTTCGCGTGCTACCGGATCCCACTCCCACAGGGATAGCTGCTGCACTGCCTTTGGCAGGCCATGGTGGGTGGGGGTGGTGTCTCTTCTTCTGTATCGGTAGAAATGATTTGAAGAGGAGGCAGGATGGGCATAGGTCCACTGCCTCACACCAAGGCCCTTTGGGAGCATTTCAGTGAATCGGGACAGAACAGGAGGGAACCGGAATAGGGCACCCCGAAATGGACCGCTTTGGCACACAGATGAGTTCGAATTGAAGGCGCTTCAGAAACGACGGGTGGGCGACGAGGACGCTCTGCCGCTCTGCCTCTCCCTCTTCTTCCTGACCTGAAAGGAGGACCAAGATCTTCCTCGAGAAGCAGCTCAAGCTCAGAGCCCGCCCTTTCGAGTGACTCCTGGCTTGGGCTTCTCCTGCGTGGGGGTCAGGGTGCACGCGTTCCTCAGCCGTGGGTCGCTCTCTTCTCGAGCTGTCTTTTGGGGACAGGGGCCTCTCAGGCAAGAACTCAGAAGGATCGTCGAGGGAACGTCGTTTTTCCTCTCCCACGACTGATGAATGCAGACAGACACACAGGAATCTCGCCCCCCGCTTCCACCCCCGCCCCCCACCCCCCACCCCAAGTGAGAGGAGTCGCCGGACATCCTTGGGGTCACACACAGCCAGCCTCCGTGGCTCTTCTATGTTGCCAGGCTCCCTGGCCTTCACTGCCCCCGCACGCCCCCAGTGAAGTTGCATCATCGTTCATAGTGTAAATGCTGTGAGAAGATAAGCTTTTCAAAATAAAATTCTCCCTGCCTTTCCTTCCCAAGAACACCATGAACACCTACTGTCATGTGCAGTGCTTATGGACCCACCTGGAGCAGAGGACCCTCTCCGACAGACACCCTCCCCACCCCACCCCACCCCACCCCACCCCACCCCACCCCCAGGAACTCACTTGCTCCGAGTCATCGAGGAGAGGGTGTCTGGTTCCGTGTCTTAAATGGGTGGGCCAATGACACGTCATCTCCTAGTAAGCCATCGGGTTCACCGGTTCGGGTTCGGGTTCGGTGGCATGAAGTACATTTACGTCCTCCTTGAGTTTGACTTTGAAAGTCTTGGGGCCCTGAGTAGGCCGCCCCCAAACGTGCCTCCGTGGCATAGAGAAGTTTTGGAATTAGACCGACAACACCACGAGAGGGACACTCTGACTCTCTTTTACTTCTCCCCTCTGAAATCAGGAAGAAAATCTCTCACGTGAAAGGGGAGGGGGGCGGGAGGTGTAGACATCATGACGAACTGAACCGCCCTCATGTCTCATGAAATGTTCACGAATCATCTAAGTAGGACTGCTCATAACGAATAGAGGGCATAGATGTTAACGAGATAAGAATGTTTAAGGGGAACTCTCCCCCCAATGATTGTTTTCCATAGGCCGACTTCAAGACTTTCCAACATCTCTGGTCATCTCTAGGCTTAGAGGTTGGCTACGTGCCATTGGCAGGGTGAAATCTCAGCGAGTGTCTACATCACCTCCACATAAGATAAAATACTGAAATGTTCATGGCTCCACAAGTCTAAGGGTCTCCCTGCTTTGGACCTTTTACGGAGGAGAGACTGAGCATGTTTGGTTCCATGCCTAGATAGATCTTGTGCTTTAGGGAAAGAGTGTACTCGGTAGGAGCCTAGACTTCTACAAAGTATTCCATGTTCACACTGTTCACTGTGGTTGGCTTCCTTGCTTTCACTGACTGACTGAAGAAAAAAAAAAAAAAAAAACAGACAGTGTCCAAGGACGAGGCATTCCAAAGAAGGAACGGAACGTGTGTGGTCCAAGCTACCTGATGTCGCCATCCTCATGGTAGGAAGAGGACTTTTTTGGGGGAGTGGGGAGGCAAAGTAGAAGATATGCAGATAATGTTTGGGGGAAGGAGAAAGAGATTTTAGTCCTAAAGGTGGTCACTTCTCAATGGAAAAGAAAGAAAACGAGGGACAGGCTAAAAATGGGCACAGACGATTGGAAAAGGTGTGTGAAGAAAATGGTCTTTGGAAAGGAATCGGATCCGTGGTCAGGACTGACTGGATAAGATGAGGATGGATTCAAAGACAGAAATGAGTTTTCGTATCAACGTGAAACAAGTGCAAAAATAGAATTTAGTTGTCTCTCTATGTTAAAAGGACAAGGTTTGGGTTTGGGTTTAGGGTTTGGGTTTTTCTTTCATCAGTCTGCTCTGTCCATCATGAGAGATTAGATTAGATTAGGAAAGGTTTCTTCCTTTATCTTTAAGGAGAGAAGGAAGGAAAGAAAGAAAGAGAGAGAGAGAGAGAGAGAGAGAGAGAGAGAGAGAGAGAGAGAGAGAAAAGGAAGGAAGGAAGGAAGGAAGGAAGGAAGGAAGGAAGGAAGGAAGGAAGGAAGGAAGGAAGGAAGGAAGGAAGGAAAAGGAAGCAAGAAAGAAAAGCTTATGCCTTGTCAAAAGTCATCACTTATTTTCTAGGTTGCCGTTATCAGGTCTCGGAGGACTCACATCAGCTTAGTCCTCTCGAGATTCAAAGAACCAGGTGTGGCTCGGAACTGAAGAAGAAGCTTCTCTCTCTGCCTAGCAAGTCTCTCCTTGGGATGTCGGTGACCTGGCTAGCGAAGCACTGTTTCACAGTGACCTATATCCGATTAAGTGCTTTACAACCTTTTGGATATTTTGGACACACTTGCCCTCCGGTTGAAGGACAGGTGAAGTCCTTTGGACTTAGAACGCACTTTGAGTTAGGATGCAGGAGGAGAGGGCCCTCGAAATAGCCCAAAAATGTGTTCTCTCTCCTGAGAAACGAGAGAGATGAAACTGAGTACGTTTCTTGGAGAGCTTCGATGACACGGGAAGCGTCGTCAAAGAGGAAGGAACAACGTGAAGTCTACTTTAGCTTGTGTCTGTACACCGATGTGTTCTAACTGTGCCAGACATGATGGGATGTTTCTTCCTGGAAGTCTTCTCTGCCCTGGCATAAAGGGTTGTCTGTCGTCGTCAAAATGGAGGCTCACACGAAAGGGACGGAACCCAGTATCAGGGAGGTGTTCTAACCGACGTTCACGCCAAGGCAGCAACAACAGCCTGTTGAAAGGTGGTGGGGGTGGCGGGGCACACGTGGATCGAGTCCATTCTGTCCTGTCAACAGCCGGTCGGGGCTATGGCAGACGGGAGACGGCGGTCCGGCCGGTTGGTTACTCCCTGGCCAACCTCACCCCCCCACCCCCACACCCCACCTTGCATTCCTTCACCCACCCATGGTGCCTTGAAGATGACCCCAATTGTACATAGACATTGGCGGGAAGATTTCTACAGTCTACCGGCAACGTCTGACCTGTCATGCTTGTAACCCGGGGGGGGGGGGGGGGACTATTTTTCTCTCTGGAAAGAAAACCTCCTCTCTCTGGACCCTCTGAACCCCAGCCACTGGACTTCATTCCACTGCCACTTAGTAGGGGTCATCCAAACATTCTTGTGGCCGTAGGTATGTCTTCCGTGTGGGTTGAAGTCTTCCCTCACTCACTGCAAGCCTGATGTCCTCACCGTGGCACAGAGACTGTTAAAAAAACAAAATGTGTTTGCCACTTGGGGTCTACCTTCCACAGCCTCCCCTGTGATCAGATCACGGCACCCGCTTCGCTGGGCAAATCCTACAATCCTTCACAGAAGCTCTTGCAAACTTTTTGGAACCGTCACTCGTCCAGTCACGCTCGATCATCAGGCAAGGTCGGCAGAACCGATGGAAAGACTGGACTCCAAGGAGAACAAGGATGACTTACACGGGATTGAATGAACTGATGAACAGGATGATAATGTGTATGACTACTTGTGTAAAGTAGGACGGATTGGGGAAGCGGGGGATAACTTAGGGGGTTGGGATGAACATGTACACATGACTGTACATAAAATCGGTAATCAACAAGCAAGCGCCTCCTACTATATAGCACAGGAAACTCTACTCAATACTTTGTAATAAGCCTATGAGAGAAAAGAATGTGGGAAAAAAAAAAAACCCTACGTAAAATACCTTATATATATATATATATATATATATATATATATATATATATATATATATATATATATATATATATATATACACACACACACACACACACACACACACACACACACACACACACACGTATGTAGGTATATGTATATACATGTATGTATGTATATATATGTATATGTATATATGGAGAGAGAGAGAGAGAGGGGGGGGAGAGAGAGAGACAGAGACAGAGACAGAGAGACAGAGACACTGAGACAGAGAGAGACAGAGAGAAAGAAGAGACAGAGAGACAGAGGGATTAGGACTGATTCTTAAATCTTTTGTTTTCCAGATACAAGGAAAAACAAAAACAAACCAACAAAACCCAATTTTCTTTTTTCTTTTTTCTTTTTTTTTATTTTTAAAGATGGACATCCATTTGGTAACTTATACCTCTGTCAGCAGGATGGAATCACTGATCTTTTTCTCCCTACCTTCCTTAATTCAGAAACTCTCAGTGAGGCTTCTTATTTCCTTGGCAACCGAGTTATTTGCATACATTACTTGGAGGCCAAAATTATGTTTCCATAAAACGGGGATACTCACTTGTGGATATGAAGTTCTGGAGCTACTCGTTTCCCTTAGGGTGTTGTTCTTAACCTGAAAACTGGACTGCATCCCGAAGTTTTTTGAGTTCCCTCCAGTATCTGGCTACCACTCTCCCCATGAACGTTTGCCATTTTCTCCCACCCTTTTGACTTGGCCTCACTGAGAACTAAAATGGCCCTTTGCCTGAAGCTCTGCAAACGGAAGCTAGAGAACTTGACGAAACGGCCACAACGGCTCCTATGGAAACAATCCTCGTGCCTGTTTCTTTGAGAGCCACTCCGAAATTTGAACGAAACACCCGACGACATCATCAGAGGTGTTTCAGACTTCTAAAGTTGCTTCGACCCTGACATCTAGAAATCTCCTTCACTCACTCACTCACTCACTCACTCACTCACTCACTCACTCACTCACTCACACACACACACACACACACACACACACACACACACACACACACACACACATCCCTACACACACGAGTCACCAGCTCAGCTTTAATATGTTCCAAGGAACTTTCAGAGGAGGGAACTCTTGGGCTCCAGAGTAGGCCGCCCCAAAATCTGCCTCCATGCTCTATTGATTATTTTGAATTCAAGTGACTTAAGAACCGGCCAGCACAAGAGGGACACACTGGCCCGCCTTTCTGTCCTCCTGCGGAGGAAGATCTCAAGTGAAGACATCTGCTTCCATGCATGTCCATGATTCTCAAATGGTGTAGTGGGGTTTCCTGGGTTAGGAAAAGGAGGGGACATCTTTTGCCTGGAAAAAAAGGCCTGTTTCTCACACAACCTCCTCCCATCCCTTACCTCTCTCCCTCCTTCCCTCCCTGCAGTTTGGAGGGGACAGCCTAAGGGTGGGGAAATTGGGGAAAGAAAAAAGACAAAGCCATTCATTAAAGAGAAGCTCGAGGCAAAGTCAAAGGCTCCGACTTGACCGGAGAGCTTTCTGCATTTGAATGGAGCGATTGAACGAGGCCCTGCCGAATGAATCGTCCGGACCTCCCCTCCCCTCCCCCGCTCCTGGCAAAGGTCAGTCCAGGGGAGGAAGGAGCTCTGGAGAAGGAACGGGGGTGGGGGTGGGGGTGGGGGCGGGACCAACAGACAATAGCCGCTGCCTGCCTGCCTGCCTGCCTGCCTGCCTGCCTGCCTGCCTGCCGGGCTGAGGCCTGAGGCCTGAGGCCTGAGGCCTGAGGGTCACCACGCTGGCTCCTGCAACACAATCCCTTCCGGGAAACTGCTGTGATGACTGTTTGGCAGTGAAGGATCAACTCTGAACTCTCTTGGCCTATTTCTGCAAAAGGCCCGAGCCTCAGCTACGACAGATTCTCTGGGTTTCTTGGCACAGGGACTGACCCGCACCCTCCCGTCCTGTCAGATCCTCCTTTGTACACACGCCTCCACTCACTGGAAGGGTTCTTTGGCCTCGTCCAGAAAACGAACACACAAAAAGAAACCCACAAACAAGACTGAAATGATGTGTTGGTAGTTATGGGAAAGAAACCTGCTCCTCTCACACACCTGAGGGCAGGAAGCGAAGGCAGGTTCTCGGCCGGAGGGGGACGGGGTGAACCGAGGTCGGTCAGCGCCCCCCTCCCCCCGCTTCTCTCCCGGGTGACGTGGGCCCCCCTTCCCCGCCTCTCTCTGCGCCCCCCATCCCCACCCCGCCCTGGTTCTGATATTTCACTCGGGAAACTTCTCTAGGCCGGCCGAGATGCCAGCTTGCTGTCCTGCCGTTTCATGTCCATCTCTATCAGCCATGTCCAAAAGGCACGGGAAATCATGGACAGCAGATAGCGCACCCAGAGTTGTGTGTGTGTGTGTGTGTGTGTGTGTGTGTGTGTGTGTGTGTGTGTGTGTGTGTGTGTGTGTGTGTGTGTTGCTGGGGTTTCTGTCTGCGTGTGTGTTTGCTTTTGGTTTGGCTTTTTTTTTTTTTTTTCTTCGATAAACTCGCCCCATTTGGGAGTCGGGTGGAACACGGCGGGTGTCTCCTGGCCTGCCGCCCTAACAAACCCCAAAGAGACTCATTTTGGGGTCTCGGCCAGCCAGGTCCCCTTTCTTGGAATTCTGGTTTCATAAATCCGTCTCGTGTCCATGGAATTCTCAGGTCCAGCCATCGACCCTAAGGACGGGGAGGGAAGGTTTTGTCCCGGGGACATCTTCCTTCCTTGCCCGCCTCCTCGGGGTTCCGGACGCTTCGGTATGCTGACATGCCGTGCCCTCCTCAGCTCCACCCCGACCCCCACCCCAACCCCCCAACCCCCCACCCCCCCGTTTTTGGGAACTCTGTGAACAGGGGTGGTGTTTTTCACAGCCAAACACACTCTCACCGTAAGACCCGGCCCTCGGAGGACTCCTTGCTATGAATGGACCCGAGGTGACGCGGGGAGTCGAACGGCTGAGGTCCACGCAGAAACCTGCACGCGGACCTTGACAGTGGCGGTTTTATTCCTCACTGCCAAGAACTCTCTCGGAGGTGACCGAGACATGTCTTTCAGGAGGTGAATGGACACGTACGTAGCCTGGGGACGAGCCGTAGGTAACATGCTTTCTCGGAAGAGAAAAACCATGGACGGGATGAACAGGTCAGCGGGGTGGTGGTGGATGGTGGATGAGTAGGCGGAGGGCAGAGGACGTTTAAGGCAGGGAAACTCTCCAAAGGTAGGATCCTGATGGTATGAAAGCAAACGTTTTGCATAGGGCACTACCTGAGATGGGGTGAATCGAAGGGACCTACCTCTATGGGCCACCACCCCCTCCTCCCCACCATGAAAGCGCCCCAAGCAAGCCTGCTCTTTTTGCCCCAGTTGAAGACCCTTGCTAAAGCCAGAAGGCAAAAAATGACCATGAGAAATCTGACCAGCCGTCGCTTGGGACAAGAGTGAGGCCAATGAATCCAGTGAAAAGTTGACAGAGGGGCCTGGGTCCCTCGGCTCGACCCCTTCACGGAGAAGCCAAAGCCTTTTACGCAGGGATGAGCTTTGACACACCTAGGTTTCTTCGGCCAGTGCGACGTTCATGAAACACGCTAAGGGAAAATGATCGATCGATGTGTTTGCCGTCTGCCTGAGCGCACGCGATACGAAATAGAAACCGGGGGAGGGGGTGTGTCTAATGGGAGAAACCTTGGAAGGTTTTTGCCCTTAGGGTGCCTTGGTCTGGGGTTGACTTGTGTGCGCTGAGAACGAGGGCCGTTATTGAAGACCCTGTGCAGATTTTGGACACCATGATCCATGGAACCCTGAAGTTTTGGAACCTAGAAATCTTTTGGTCTGCATTTGAGTTGGAAATCTTCTCCTTGACAGAAAGAAGCACACAGGAGGAGGAGGAGGAGGAGGAGGAGGAGGAGGAGGAGGAGGAAGAGGAGGAGGAGGAGGAGGAGGAGGAGGAGGAGGACGAGGAGGACGAGGAGGACGAGGAGGACGAGGAGGACGAGGAGGACGAGGACGAGGACGAGGACGAGGACGAGGACGAGGTGGAGGAGGACGAGGAGGAGGACGACGAGGAGGAGGACGAGGACGGGGACGAGGTGGAGGAGGAGGACGAGGAGGACGAGGAGGACGAGGAGGACGAGGAGGGGAAATGGAACTGCATGATGAGCAGATCAGCTTTTCGATGTCAGCAAGGCACCCGCCGCCCAGTTCTCTGGGTGAACTGTCTTGATCTTGCACATCTCTACCGCCTCCGAAATGTGAACACAGCCTGCGATGGCCTGACTGAGACTAAGGCCAGTGGACTGGATGAGGTAGACCCTGAAACCAAAGGGAAGGAAAAAAAAAAAAGAAAGAAAGAAAGAAAGAAAAAACAGAAAAACCAAAACGGAAACAAACAAACAAACAAAAAAACCCAAAAAATAACAACGGGGGAGGGGAGGGGGAAGTGGTCTCTTTAAGAATAAACCGGTGGAAGGGCTCCCTCACCCAAACACTAATTCGCCGTCTCCTTCGGGACCAACACGAATCTTAAAAGTCTTTCCCCACAGATAATAAAAAGCCTTAGCCATCGGAGGAAATAAACGTCACCTATTCCAACGGTTCTTTATAAATAAGCAAGAGAGCGAATTTTCGATTGCACTACCTGCTTCGTGGCTGACTAAAAGTTTTTAAATGAAAACTATGAAATCTCTGGTCATGTCGATCTCTAGGTAGGTAGGTAGGTAGGTAGGTAGGTAGGTAGGTAGGTAGGTAGGTACGTACGTACGTACGTACGTACGCACGCATGAGACAGACCCACAGACATTTTGGAAAAGGACTGGGGAGTGGCCTAGGGCCAAACAGGCCTTGCCAGCTAAAGAACAGAGGCCCTGGGGGCCTGAGTCTCAGACACACACCCGCACACCCACCCACACCCACCCACCCACGTACACACGCGCGCGCGCGCGCGCGCACACACACACACACACACACACACACACACACACACGAGGCTCTCGGGAGTAAAAGATTAACTTTACCTCTGTTGACACCACGACTATACCTAGTTGTCCCAAGACGAGGAGCTCCACTGTACATTTAACCCTTATCTGTTCCTGTGCTTTCTTGCAGAAAATTCTCATGTGCTTCTTACCCCTCGTGGAAGCGCTTGCTATTCCCCATAGGTAGCCACCGTGCAACCAGCTGCTGCAGATCCGAGAATTTGGAGGATTTCTGGAAAGGATCGGTGATCCCGAGACAAACTCTCCCTTCCGTGATCAGAGCAACTCGGGGCGGTGTCTCTCCCCCCCAACCCCCCCCCCGCCCCCCCACCGCCTTCTCCCTTGTGTACCAGCTATCTCTTTTAATAAAATAATAGTAATGATAATGATAATAATAATAATAAAATAAATTTTAAAAAAAAGTTTTGCTTTGCTGACCTTAGAGTCTTGTGGAAGCGATCTTCGTTTCTATGGCACTGCTGTGCAAGAATCTGGGAAGGCCCTGGTAACAGGTACGTCTGTAGCTACCTTCTAGAGCTGGCCTGTTCCTACGTACGGATCCGAGTGCCACAATTAACTTGGGAAAGAGCTCTCTTGAAGGGCTTAGGAGGAAGCACTCCCGAATTATTCAGTCTACTAGAGAGGGACCCAAAGGGTTTTGCAAGTTCACGTGATCTAGGATGAACCCTCCGGCTGAGAATAGCCAGGGTCAACGTATGGGTTTTATGAAACTAGGCATGTCTTTGGGGTGATCGGCATTCGAGGTCATCCTTTTCTTCTATCTACGTCGACCCCAAATCCAATAAGTTCACGGGAGTGAACCAAGTTCGTCAGCAAGGAAAAGAACTTGGGGATGATGGCTGACACCGTCTAAAGTCTCAGGAAATGTTCACGGGTCATCTCGTCGTCATGGGATTTAGAACAAGTGATGTCGATAGCTCTAGGTGGAGGAACTCCTTAAGAAAGGTTATGTTTTTTGGTATGTCTACTTAAAAACAGTTTCTCCCAGACCTTTTGGGTCACTTTAGGAACTTTAGTGTTGGTGTAAGCGGAATGATGGGGAGGGAATTCGTGGAACGTCTAGATCGTTTCCAAAGATGACCTACGGAAACGTTCGTGGCTCAACAAGTCTCAGTGGACCTACGTCGGTCTCCTTATTACAGAAAGACTAAAGATGTTCCGATGTATGAGTCCACACCTCTAGCATCACTTTGGGGAAAAAACATTTTAAAAAAGTGATGCTGCGTGAAAATGTACGCTTCTAGGCGTGATGAAATGGAATCATCCATTTGCCGGTCCAGAAACACTGGTGTCACAGACCCCGTTCACCATGGCTTCCTAGTTCCTGTTCGTGACCGATTCAGGTTTCTAAGCGTTCCGAATTCTTATTGTCTTTTTTTTTCTTTTCCTCTCCATTCTTGTCTCAAAGAACTGTACGTTCCAAAAATATTTTTTTTTACCTACCAAATCATAGATTGTCTGTTTGTTCCAAAAACTTTTAGGTTGAGAGATTTTTTCTTTCTTTCTTTCTTTCTTTCTTTTTCTTTCTTTCTTTCTTTCTATCTATCTTTCTTTCTATCTTTCTTTTCTTTCTTTCTTTCTTTCTTTCTTTCTTTCTTTCTTTCTTTCTTTCTTTCTTTCTTTTCTTTCTTTTCTCTCTCTCTCTTTCTCTTTCCCTCTTTCTCTCTTTCTTTCTCTCTCTCTTTCTTTCTGTCTTTCTCTCTCTTTCGCTCTTTCCCTCTCTCTTTCTCTCTATCTCTTTCTCTCTCTTTCGCTCTCTTTCTTTCGCTCGGTCTCTCTTTCTCTCTCTCTTCCTTTCTCTCTTTCACTCTTTCTCTCTCTCTTTTGCTCTTTCCCTTTCTCTTTCTCTCTCTCTCTTTCTCTCTCTCTCTTTCTTTCTCTCTCTCTTTCTTTCTCTCTTTCGCTCTTTCCCTCTCTTCCTCTCTCTTTCTTTCTCTTTCTCTTTCTCTCTCTCTCTTTTGCTCTCTCTTTCTCTCTCTCTCTTTCTCTCTCTCTCTCTCTCTCTCTCTCTTTCTTTCTCTCTCTGTCTGTCTCTCTCTCTCTCTCTTTCTTTCTGTTTCTTTCTCTCTCTTTCTTTCTCTCTCTCTCTCTTTTTCTTTCTCTCTCTCTTTCTTTCTCTCTCTTTTTCTTTCTTTCTTTCTCTCTCTCTTTCTTTCTCTCTGTCTCTGTCTCTCTCTCTCCCCTTCTGTCTCTCTGTCTCTCCCTCCCTCTCCCTCTCCCTCTCCCTCTCCCTCCCCTCTCCCTCTCCCACTCCCACTCCAACTCTCACTCTCACTCTCTCTCTCTCTCTCTCTCTCTCTCTCTCTCTCTCTCTCTCTCCCCTCTGTCTCTCTGTCCCTCCCTCTGCCTCTCCCTCTCCCTCCCCCTCTCCCTCTCCCTCTCCCACTCCCACTCCCACTCTCACTCCCACTCCCACTCCCACTCTCTCTCTCTTTCTTTCTGTCTTTCTTTCTTTCTTCCTTTCTTCCTTCCTTCCTTCTTTCCTTTCCTTTCCTTTCCTTTCCTTTCCTTTCCTTTCGTTTCCTTTCCTTTCCTTTCGTTTCCTTTCCTTTCCTTTCGTTTCTTTTCCTTTCCTTTCCTTTCCTTTCCTTTCCTTTCCTTTCCTTTCCTTTCCTTTCCTTTCCTTTCCTTTCCTTTTCTTTCCTTTCCTTTCCTTTTCTCTTCTCTTCTCTTCTCGTCTCTTCTTTTCTTTATTTTCCCTAACGAAAAGGTTCAGTTTGGGCCTCCAGTTCACTTTCCTCGCTGGGTTGCTTGTTTTCTGGAAGCTGAGCGGTGAGAGGCCTTGGTCTGTTTTGGATAGGCTCCCCTTACGGGATGTGCTTGGGCTTGTCCTAGGCCTTTATACGTCCACGTATACCTGTGCCACAAGCACACGCGATGCACGTACGTATACTATACGTGCACGCTTTTTCCTTTGTTTTGAAGGCCAGAGTAGTTGTACGGCTTGACTTCTTCGCTGGTATGGTTTGTCGTGGTCTCGGTGGGGCTACAGTCCGTTGTCGATACTTACCGCACTCCACACACACACGCACACGCACACGCACACGCACACGCACACGCACACGCACACGCTCGCACTCGGGGTGTTGCATTGAGTAGATGTGCCCGAACTCAGTTTCTTTAGTGGATGGCTATGGACTCCACCCTCGCCCCCCCCCGCCCCCCCACCCGCCCGCATTCCCCCGAGCCCCGCCTCCCCCAACCCCCACACCCACGCCCACCCCCGCCCGTGGACTGTGGTCAGTCCATTTTGAAATCCATGTTTTCTCGTGACCGCGGGTGCGTTTTCCCCACCCACGCACCCATGTGTTGTCTTTGGACTTTGTCGCCGTCCGGGCAGAGATAGTTGTTTGTTTCCGCTTGTATGTGTGGGGTCGGAGGGTATCCTTCCTTTCCTTTCTAGGTTCTGGGCTTTGCGTGTCTGCTTCCGACAGACCTCCACCGTTCGAGAGAGGATGAATTCCTGCGTTGTTCTCTGAGTGCTTGCCTGGTTTCGGTTTGCCAGTCCCCGCCTTCCCTCCCTCCCTCCCTCCCTCCCTCCCTCCCTCCGTCCGGGCAGCCGGGGATCTTGCTCGTGACCCTCTGGGAACCCCGTGCCGGCCGCCCCGGGCCCCGCCGGCGTCTCCGTGGGATTTGCCCCCGCCGAGGAGTCGCGTGGGGAGCGCGTTTCCTTCGAGGCGGCCTCCCGGCGACGTCTTCCCAGCTTCCCCGGCCACCACCCCCCCCCCCCCCCCCCCGTCTGCTGCCGGGGTCGCGCCGTGTCGTGCCGTCCCGGGAGCTAGCTCCGAGACGGACGCCTCGGGGCCGCGCCAGACGCCCGCCGGCTCGCCCCGGCGGGCTGAGCTCGGGCGTTTGGGCGGCCCGGCGCTGCTGCATCCTCGGTGGCCGGCCGGCGACAGGGAACCCGGCCCGGGGACGTTGGAGCCGTTGTCGGGAGCCACCTGGCGGCCGCTTTTATATTGTCCCTTGTCTCTGGAGCTTCGGCGACCTTCGTGAGGGCTGTGACTCGGCCGCCGGGCCCGAGGCAGAGTTCCGGGAGCCGGGCGACGCTGGCGGTGACTGTCCCGGTGGCGCCCAGGCGTGGGCGCCTCCTGCTGTCGCTTGAGATTGGGCGTGCAGGCCTATGAGGGTGTGACTGTCGCCGCGCTCTCCAGCCGGTCTGTGGGGCCGCCTGGCCTGGTCGACCAGCATCCGGCCGCGGGGACCGACCCGGCCACCCGACCCTCCATCCTTCCTTCCCTCCCTCCCCCCCCCCCACACCGCCCGGTCCCCACAGCGCCCCGCTCCGGAGGTGGGGACCGGCCCGTGCCCGTGCCCGAGCGTTTAGGCCGGTGGAGGGCGCGACGGGCTCGTTGGTGGGCGCGCGTGGGTCCCGGTGGTCGGATTCTTTCTGACCGATGCTTTTCCGAGTCGGACTCCGGAGGTGGGGTGGGGACCGGGCTGGGCCGCGAGGGGTGACCCGGAGAGAGAGGCCCGGGCCCGGGTGCGGTCCCTCGTGGGCTCCGGTCGCCTGGGAGGTGCCTCCGTGCGAAAATGTTTCCAAGTCCCCCTGGGTCCGGGGACGCGGACGGGCCGGGACCTGCTCGTGCGGGTGGCCGGGGAGGGCGCACCCGGCCCTTTAGCGGGCCCACGTGGGTCCCGGTCGGCGGACGCGACTTTTTCTCACCCTCCCCCGCCCCCTCCTCCACCGCGAGTCCCGGCCGGGGTGGGGGTGGCGGTGGGGACCGGCCCGAGTCGTACTGGGTGGCCCGGATAGGGCGGCCTGGGCCCGGGCGCGGTCCCTCGTGGGCCCCGCTCGTCAGAGGCGGCAGAGTGGGATAGTTCCTTTTCTGTAACCAAGTCTTCGCCCGGGGACTCGGAGGGACCGCGGTACGGTACCTGCTCGCGCGGGCGATCCGGGGAGGGCGACCCCGGCCCGCTCGCTGCCTCTGCCACGTTTTCCCGCCCCGCCCCGCTCCACTCTGCCGCCCCCCCCGCTCCTCGGGTCGACCAGATGGCCCCGAGAGAGCTCCGGGGCTGCTGTGGATGGGGAAGTGTTGGGGAGAGGTAGCCGGGCCGAGGTTCCGGGGAGCCCCCCGAGGTTCGTGGATGGGCCCCGCTGCCGGGCGCCGTGATTTTTTTCGCCTGAAATGGGCCTTTTTTACCACCAGGTAGGTGCTGACACGGTCTCCTCTGGCATCTCTCGCTGGGGGTTCTGGGACTCTGGACGTGCGCAGGGCGCTGGGCTTTGGACCGCCGTCCGGCGCCCGAACCGGCCCTTGCCACTTGAGCCGCCCGCTTGGGCCTGCGCGCCGGCTCTCGTGTGTGCGCCCGGCTGACCCGACCCGCGGTGCCGCCTCCGGTCTCTGGCTCACCCGAGGGCGGCGGGGCGAGGTGGTGCGTGGGTCTTCTACCCCGTGTGACTCCCCTTCCCCGCTGCAGGCACCCGGTGGTGGCTGAGACGACCCCAACCCGCAGGCTCCGTGCCACGTGTCAGGCGTTCTCCTCGCGGGGTCGTCGGCCACGGTTGCCCGAGAAGGCAAGAGAGAGAGAAGGGGGGCTGGGTGCCGGCTGAGGCTGAAGCAGGCTCCTCCGGTGAGGGTCCTCGCCGTGCCCCTCCTCCCTCGGGGCCCTCGTGGCCCCTGGCTCTCTGGATTGACTGATCGATGTGGTGATGTCGCGCTCTCCTGGGCCGGGCCTTAAGTCGCGCCAGACGAGGGACGGACGTTCTTGGCGAACGGGACCGCTCTTCTCGTTCTGTCCGCGGGCCCCTCGCCTCTCTTGTCACGCCCTGCCGGCCTGCCGAGGGGTGTGTGGGAGGCAGGGGTGGTGGTCTCCGGCCCTGACCTGCGGTCTCCCGCCTCCTGCCTCACGGCGTGGGCGGGGCCGTGGTCTTCGGACGCAGCAGACGCTCTCGCTTCGCCTCCTTGGCGTGTGCCTCGCGGGCGGTCCTCCCCGCGTCGGTGGGGGCCGTCCCGCCGCTGCGCCGCGCGCCCGCTGCCGGCGCGTGAGCGTGACTTGCTCGGTCCTCTGTGGTGCCCCTGGAGCGCTCCAGGTCGTCCCTCAGGCGCGCGAGGCCGAGCGGTGGTGTCGTTCCCTTTTCCCAGCGTGCTCCTCGGGGTCTCCGCCGCGGTGGTGTGTCCCGTGAGTGGCTCTCTTGGGGGGGTCGAGACGGTAAAGGGCGCGGGGGCTTGCCTCTGTTTCTCTCCCTCGGTGGGGGACGGGGGCCTGCCACCTCGTCGCCATCGTCCTCCCACGGTGTGCCGTGGGGGGACTGACTTCGTGGCCGGGCCGACGCCGCGTGTGCCGCCGCCCCCCACTTGCGTGTGTGTGGGGAGTCGCACACGGGCGTGGGTGCGATCGCGTTGGGCCGGGGCCTGCGAGAAGGGGGCGTCTGTCGCGCTTCTCGGGCGTGCTCCCCCCTTCCGGAGCCCGGTGGACGAGCCTGGGGGGGCGGCAGAGGTTGTGCCCCCGAGGCTGTGGCCGCGAACGCTCCAGTGGGCCGTGTGCTTACCCATACCGCAGACCCCCCCACCCCTCCCACGGCCAGTCGTGGACTTGGTGGCTCGTGGAGCGCCTCCGTGGGCCCGAAGGGCAGAGACGATGGGTGGGGGATGACGCACCCTCGGTGAGAAAGCCTTCTCTAGCGATCCGAGAGGGAGCCTTGGGGTACCGGACCCCCCAGCCGCTGCCCCTCCCAAGCGTGCAGTGGGCCAC
>NW_028132549.1:0-5000 GCF_964374135.1 Grampus griseus | reverse complement strand
TCTCTTCTCTCTCTGTCTCTGTCTCTCTGTCTCTGTCTCTCTCCACCCCCCCCCCGTCTCTCCCTCCCTGTCCCTCCCTGTCTCTCCCTCCCTCCCTCCCTCCCTCCCTCCCTCCCTCCCTCCCTCCCTCCCTCTCTCTTTTTCCTCTCTCTCCCTCTCCTGGCCTCTCCTCCACTTTCTCCCTTCCTCGTTTTCTGTCTCCCTCTCCCTCACCCATCCCCACTCCCCCCCATCCCCGGTCATGGGGCATCCTCATTTTCCATGAGAACTCATGGAGATGGAAGGGATGTTGGACTGATGTTCGCGTGCTACCGGATCCCACTCCCACAGGGATAGCTGCTGCACTGCCTTTGGCAGGCCATGGTGGGTGGGGGTGGTGTCTCTTCTTCTGTATCGGTAGAAATGATTTGAAGAGGAGGCAGGATGGGCATAGGTCCACTGCCTCACACCAAGGCCCTTTGGGAGCATTTCAGTGAATCGGGACAGAACAGGAGGGAACCGGAATAGGGCACCCCGAAATGGACCGCTTTGGCACACAGATGAGTTCGAATTGAAGGCGCTTCAGAAACGACGGGTGGGCGACGAGGACGCTCTGCCGCTCTGCCTCTCCCTCTTCTTCCTGACCTGAAAGGAGGACCAAGATCTTCCTCGAGAAGCAGCTCAAGCTCAGAGCCCGCCCTTTCGAGTGACTCCTGGCTTGGGCTTCTCCTGCGTGGGGGTCAGGGTGCACGCGTTCCTCAGCCGTGGGTCGCTCTCTTCTCGAGCTGTCTTTTGGGGACAGGGGCCTCTCAGGCAAGAACTCAGAAGGATCGTCGAGGGAACGTCGTTTTTCCTCTCCCACGACTGATGAATGCAGACAGACACACAGGAATCTCGCCCCCCGCTTCCACCCCCGCCCCCCACCCCCCACCCCAAGTGAGAGGAGTCGCCGGACATCCTTGGGGTCACACACAGCCAGCCTCCGTGGCTCTTCTATGTTGCCAGGCTCCCTGGCCTTCACTGCCCCCGCACGCCCCCAGTGAAGTTGCATCATCGTTCATAGTGTAAATGCTGTGAGAAGATAAGCTTTTCAAAATAAAATTCTCCCTGCCTTTCCTTCCCAAGAACACCATGAACACCTACTGTCATGTGCAGTGCTTATGGACCCACCTGGAGCAGAGGACCCTCTCCGACAGACACCCTCCCCACCCCACCCCACCCCACCCCACCCCACCCCACCCCCAGGAACTCACTTGCTCCGAGTCATCGAGGAGAGGGTGTCTGGTTCCGTGTCTTAAATGGGTGGGCCAATGACACGTCATCTCCTAGTAAGCCATCGGGTTCACCGGTTCGGGTTCGGGTTCGGTGGCATGAAGTACATTTACGTCCTCCTTGAGTTTGACTTTGAAAGTCTTGGGGCCCTGAGTAGGCCGCCCCCAAACGTGCCTCCGTGGCATAGAGAAGTTTTGGAATTAGACCGACAACACCACGAGAGGGACACTCTGACTCTCTTTTACTTCTCCCCTCTGAAATCAGGAAGAAAATCTCTCACGTGAAAGGGGAGGGGGGCGGGAGGTGTAGACATCATGACGAACTGAACCGCCCTCATGTCTCATGAAATGTTCACGAATCATCTAAGTAGGACTGCTCATAACGAATAGAGGGCATAGATGTTAACGAGATAAGAATGTTTAAGGGGAACTCTCCCCCCAATGATTGTTTTCCATAGGCCGACTTCAAGACTTTCCAACATCTCTGGTCATCTCTAGGCTTAGAGGTTGGCTACGTGCCATTGGCAGGGTGAAATCTCAGCGAGTGTCTACATCACCTCCACATAAGATAAAATACTGAAATGTTCATGGCTCCACAAGTCTAAGGGTCTCCCTGCTTTGGACCTTTTACGGAGGAGAGACTGAGCATGTTTGGTTCCATGCCTAGATAGATCTTGTGCTTTAGGGAAAGAGTGTACTCGGTAGGAGCCTAGACTTCTACAAAGTATTCCATGTTCACACTGTTCACTGTGGTTGGCTTCCTTGCTTTCACTGACTGACTGAAGAAAAAAAAAAAAAAAAAACAGACAGTGTCCAAGGACGAGGCATTCCAAAGAAGGAACGGAACGTGTGTGGTCCAAGCTACCTGATGTCGCCATCCTCATGGTAGGAAGAGGACTTTTTTGGGGGAGTGGGGAGGCAAAGTAGAAGATATGCAGATAATGTTTGGGGGAAGGAGAAAGAGATTTTAGTCCTAAAGGTGGTCACTTCTCAATGGAAAAGAAAGAAAACGAGGGACAGGCTAAAAATGGGCACAGACGATTGGAAAAGGTGTGTGAAGAAAATGGTCTTTGGAAAGGAATCGGATCCGTGGTCAGGACTGACTGGATAAGATGAGGATGGATTCAAAGACAGAAATGAGTTTTCGTATCAACGTGAAACAAGTGCAAAAATAGAATTTAGTTGTCTCTCTATGTTAAAAGGACAAGGTTTGGGTTTGGGTTTAGGGTTTGGGTTTTTCTTTCATCAGTCTGCTCTGTCCATCATGAGAGATTAGATTAGATTAGGAAAGGTTTCTTCCTTTATCTTTAAGGAGAGAAGGAAGGAAAGAAAGAAGAGAGAGAGAGAGAGAGAGAGAGAGAGAGAGAGAGAGAGAGAGAGAGAGAAAAGGAAGGAAGGAAGGAAGGAAGGAAGGAAGGAAGGAAGGAAGGAAGGAAGGAAGGAAGGAAGGAAGGAAGGAAGGAAAAGGAAGCAAGAAAGAAAAGCTTATGCCTTGTCAAAAGTCATCACTTATTTTCTAGGTTGCCGTTATCAGGTCTCGGAGGACTCACATCAGCTTAGTCCTCTCGAGATTCAAAGAACCAGGTGTGGCTCGGAACTGAAGAAGAAGCTTCTCTCTCTGCCTAGCAAGTCTCTCCTTGGGATGTCGGTGACCTGGCTAGCGAAGCACTGTTTCACAGTGACCTATATCCGATTAAGTGCTTTACAACCTTTTGGATATTTTGGACACACTTGCCCTCCGGTTGAAGGACAGGTGAAGTCCTTTGGACTTAGAACGCACTTTGAGTTAGGATGCAGGAGGAGAGGGCCCTCGAAATAGCCCAAAAATGTGTTCTCTCTCCTGAGAAACGAGAGAGATGAAACTGAGTACGTTTCTTGGAGAGCTTCGATGACACGGGAAGCGTCGTCAAAGAGGAAGGAACAACGTGAAGTCTACTTTAGCTTGTGTCTGTACACCGATGTGTTCTAACTGTGCCAGACATGATGGGATGTTTCTTCCTGGAAGTCTTCTCTGCCCTGGCATAAAGGGTTGTCTGTCGTCGTCAAAATGGAGGCTCACACGAAAGGGACGGAACCCAGTATCAGGGAGGTGTTCTAACCGACGTTCACGCCAAGGCAGCAACAACAGCCTGTTGAAAGGTGGTGGGGGTGGCGGGGCACACGTGGATCGAGTCCATTCTGTCCTGTCAACAGCCGGTCGGGGCTATGGCAGACGGGAGACGGCGGTCCGGCCGGTTGGTTACTCCCTGGCCAACCTCACCCCCCCACCCCCACACCCCACCTTGCATTCCTTCACCCACCCATGGTGCCTTGAAGATGACCCCAATTGTACATAGACATTGGCGGGAAGATTTCTACAGTCTACCGGCAACGTCTGACCTGTCATGCTTGTAACCCGGGGGGGGGGGGGGGGACTATTTTTCTCTCTGGAAAGAAAACCTCCTCTCTCTGGACCCTCTGAACCCCAGCCACTGGACTTCATTCCACTGCCACTTAGTAGGGGTCATCCAAACATTCTTGTGGCCGTAGGTATGTCTTCCGTGTGGGTTGAAGTCTTCCCTCACTCACTGCAAGCCTGATGTCCTCACCGTGGCACAGAGACTGTTAAAAAAACAAAATGTGTTTGCCACTTGGGGTCTACCTTCCACAGCCTCCCCTGTGATCAGATCACGGCACCCGCTTCGCTGGGCAAATCCTACAATCCTTCACAGAAGCTCTTGCAAACTTTTTGGAACCGTCACTCGTCCAGTCACGCTCGATCATCAGGCAAGGTCGGCAGAACCGATGGAAAGACTGGACTCCAAGGAGAACAAGGATGACTTACACGGGATTGAATGAACTGATGAACAGGATGATAATGTGTATGACTACTTGTGTAAAGTAGGACGGATTGGGGAAGCGGGGGATAACTTAGGGGGTTGGGATGAACATGTACACATGACTGTACATAAAATCGGTAATCAACAAGCAAGCGCCTCCTACTATATAGCACAGGAAACTCTACTCAATACTTTGTAATAAGCCTATGAGAGAAAAGAATGTGGGAAAAAAAAAAAACCCTACGTAAAATACCTTATATATATATATATATATATATATATATATATATATATATATATATATATATATATATATATATATACACACACACACACACACACACACACACACACACACACACACACACACGTATGTAGGTATATGTATATACATGTATGTATGTATATATATGTATATGTATATATGGAGAGAGAGAGAGAGAGGGGGGGGAGAGAGAGAGACAGAGACAGAGACAGAGAGACAGAGACACTGAGACAGAGAGAGACAGAGAGAAAGAAGAGACAGAGAGACAGAGGGATTAGGACTGATTCTTAAATCTTTTGTTTTCCAGATACAAGGAAAAACAAAAACAAACCAACAAAACCCAATTTTCTTTTTTCTTTTTTCTTTTTTTTTATTTTTAAAGATGGACATCCATTTGGTAACTTATACCTCTGTCAGCAGGATGGAATCACTGATCTTTTTCTCCCTACCTTCCTTAATTCAGAAACTCTCAGTGAGGCTTCTTATTTCCTTGGCAACCGAGTTATTTGCATACATTACTTGGAGGCCAAAATTATGTTTCCATAAAACGGGGATACTCACTTGTGGATATGAAGTTCTGGAGCTACTCGTTTCCCTTAGGGTGTTGTTCTTAACCTGAAAACTGGACTGCATCCCGAAGTTTTTTGAGTTCCCTCCAGTATCTGG
>NW_028132550.1:5000-51413 GCF_964374135.1 Grampus griseus | reverse complement strand
GGTTAGGTTTCGGGCTAGGGTTAGGGTTAGGGGACGGGGACGGTTTAGGGTCCAGGTGAGGGTACGACAACGCTTTAGGGGGAGCGTACGTGTGAGGGCGCAGGTTAGTGTCAGCGTACGGGTTAGGATTAGGGGACGGGTGAGGGTCAGGCTTCGGGGAAGGGTTAGGGTTAGGGTTTGGGCTAGGGTTAGGGTTAGGGGACGGGGACGGTTTAGGGTCCAGGTGAGGGTACGACAACGCTTTAGGGGGAGCGTACGTTTGAGGGCGCAGGTTAGTGTCAGCGTACGGGTTAGGATTAGGGGACGGGTGAGGGTCAGGCTTCGGGGAAGGGTTAGGGTTAGGGTTCGGGCTAGGGTTAGGGTTAGGGGACGGGGACGGTTTAGTGTCCAGGTGAGGGTACGACAACGCTCTAGGGGGAGCGTACGTGTGAGGGCGCGGGTTAGTGTCAGCGTACGGGTTAGGATTAGGGGACGGGTGAGGCTCAGGCTTCGGGGAAGGGTTAGGGTTCGGGTTCGGGCTAGGGTTAGGGTTAGGGGACGGGGACGGTTTAGGGTCCAGGTGAGGGTACGACAACGCTTTAGGGGGAGTGTGCGTGTGAGGGCGCGGGTTAGTGTCAGCGTACGGGTTAGGATTAGGGGACGGGTGAGGGTCAGGCTTCGGGGAAGGGTTAGGGTTAGGGTTCGGGCTAGGGTTAGGGTTAGGGGACGGGGACGGTTTAGGGTCCAGGTGAGGGTACGACAACGCTTTAGGGGGAGCGTACGTGTGAGGGCGCGGGTTACTGTCAGCGTATGGGTTAGGATTAGGGGACGGGTGAGGGTCACGCTTCGGGGAAGGGTTAGGGTTAGGGTTCGGGCTAGGGTTAGGGTTAGGGGACGGGGACGGTTTAAGGTCCAGGTGAGGGTACGACAACGCTTTAGGGGGAGCGTACGTGTGAGGGCGCGGGTTAGTGTCAGCGTACGGGTTAGGATTAGGGGACGGGTGAGGGTCAGGCTTCGGGGAAGGGTTAGTGTTAGGTTTCGGGCTAGGGTTAGGGTTAGGGGACGGGGACGGTTTAGGGTCCAGGTGAAGGTACGACAACGCTTTAGGGGGAGCGTACGTGTGAGGGCGCGGGTTAGTGTCAGCGTACGGGTTAGGATTAGGGGACGGGTGAGGCTCAGGCTTCGGGGAAGTGTTAGGGTTAGGGTTCGGGCTAGGGTTAGGTTTAGGGGACGGGGAAGGTTTAGGGTCCAGGTGAGACTACGACAACGCTTTAGAGGGAGCGTACGTGTGAGGGCGCGGGTTAGTGTCAGCGTACGGGTTAGGATTAGGGGACGGGTGGGGGTCAGGCTTCGGGGAAGGGTTAGGGTTAGGGTTCGGGCTAGGGTTAGGGTTAGGGGACGGGGACGGTTTAGGGTCCAGGTGAGGGTACGACAACACTTTAGGGGGAGCGTACGTGTGAGGGCGCAGGTTAGTGTCAGCGTTGGGTTAGGATTAGGGGACGGGTGAGGGTCAGGCTTCGGGGAAGGGTTAGGGTTAGGGTTCGGGCTAGGGCTAGGGTTAGGGGACGGGGACGGTTTAGGGTCCAGGTGAGGGTACGACAACGCTTTAGGGGGAGCGTACGTGTGAGGGCGCAGGTTAGTGTCAGCGTACGGGTTAGGATTAGGGGACGGGTGAGGGTCAGGCTTCGGGGAAGGGTTAGGGTTCGGGTTCGGGCTAGGGTTAGGGTTAGGGGACGGGGACGGTTTAGGGTCCAGGTGAGGGTACGACAACGCTTTAGGGGGTGCGTACGTGTGAGGGCGCAGGTTAGTGTCAGCGTACGGGTTAGGATTAGGGGACGGGTGAGGGTCAGGCTTCGGGGAAGGGTTAGGGTTAGGGTTCGGGCTAGGGTTAGGGTTAGGGGACGGGGACGGTTTAGGGTCCAGGTGAGGGTACGACAACGCTTTAGGGGGAGCGTACGTGTGAGGGCGCAGGTTAGTGTCAGCGTACGGGTTAGGATTAGGGGACGGGTGAGGGTCAGGCTTCGGGGAAGGGTTAGGGTTAGGGTTGGGGCTAGGGTTAGGGTTAGGGGACGGGGACGGTTTAGTGTCCAGGTGAGGGTACGACAACGCTCTAGGGGGAGCGTACGTGTGAGGGCGCGGGTTAGTGTCAGCGTACGGGTTAGGATTAGGGGACGGGTGAGGCTCAGGCTTCGGGGAAGGGTTAGGGTTCGGGTTCGGGCTAGGGTTAGGGTTAGGGGACGGGGACGGTTTAGGGTCCAGGTGAGGGTACGACAACGCTTTAGGGGGTGCGTACGTGTGAGGGTGTGGGTTAGTGTCAGCGTACGGGTTAGGATTAGGGGACAGGTGAGTGTCAGGCTTCAGGGAAGGGTTAGGGTTAGGGTTCGGGCTAGGGTTAGGGTTAGGGGACGGGGACAGTTTAGGGTCCAGGTGAGTGTACGACAACGCTTTAGGGGGAGCGTACGTGTGAGCGCGCGGGTTAGTGTCAGCGTACCGGTTAGGATTAGGGGACGGGTGAGGGTCAGGCTTCGGGGAAGGGTTAGGGTTCGGGTTCGGGCTAGGGTTAGGGTTAGGGGACGGGGACGGTTTAGGGTCCAGGTGAGGGTACGACAACGCTTTAGGGGGAGCGTACGTGTGAGGGCGCGGGTTAGTGTCAGCGTACGGGTTAGGATTAGGGGACGGGTGAGGGTCAGGCTTCGGGGAAGGGTTAGGGTTCGGGTTCGGGCTAGGGTTAGGGTTAGGGGACAGGGACGGTTTAGGGTCCAGGTGAGGGTACGACAACGCTTTAGGGGGTGCGTACGTGTGAGGGTGCGGGTTAGTGTCAGCGTACGGGTTAGGATTAGGGGACAGGTGAGGGTCAGGCTTCGGGGAAGGGTTAGGGTTAGGGTTCGGGCTAGGGTTAGCGTTAGGGGACGGGGACGGTTTAGGGTCCAGGTGAGTGTACGACAACGCTTTAGGGGGAGCGTACGTGTGAGGGCGCGGGTTAGTGTCAGCGTACGGGTTAGGATTAGGGGACGGGTGAGGGTCAGGCTTCGGGGAAGGGTTAGGGTTAGGGTTCGGGCTAGGGTTAGGGTTAGGGGACGGGGACGGTTTAGGGTCCAGGTGAGGGCACGACAACGCTTTAAGGGGAGCGTACGTGTGCGGGCGCGGGTTAGTGTCAGCGTACGGGTTAGGATTAGGGGACGGGTGAGTGTCAGGCTTCGGGGAAGTGTTAGGGTTAGGGTTCGGGCTAGGGTTAGGGTTAGGGGACGGGGACGGTTTAGGGTCCAGGTGAGGGTACGACAACGCTTTAGGGGGAGTGTGCGTGTGAGGGCGCGGGTTAGTGTCAGCGTACGGGTTAGGATTAGGGGACGGGTGAGGGTCAGGCTTCGGGGAAGGGTTAGGGTTAGGGTTCGGGCTAGGGTTAGGGTTAGGGGACGGGGACGGTTTAGGGTCCAGGTGAGGGTACGACAACGCTTTAGGGGGAGCGTACGTGTGAGGGCGCGGGTTACTGTCAGCGTATGGGTTAGGATTAGGGGACGGGTGAGGGTCACGCTTCGGGGAAGGGTTAGGGTTAGGGTTCGGGCTAGGGTTAGGGTTAGGGGACGGGGACGGTTTAAGGTCCAGGTGAGGGTACGACAACGCTTTAGGGGGAGCGTACGTGTGAGGGCGCGGGTTAGTGTCAGCGTACGGGTTAGGATTAGGGGACGGGTGAGGGTCAGGCTTCGGGGAAGGGTTAGTGTTAGGTTTCGGGCTAGGGTTAGGGTTAGGGGACGGGGACGGTTTAGGGTCCAGGTGAAGGTACGACAACGCTTTAGGGGGAGCGTACGTGTGAGGGCGCGGGTTAGTGTCAGCGTACGGGTTAGGATTAGGGGACGGGTGAGGCTCAGGCTTCGGGGAAGTGTTAGGGTTAGGGTTCGGGCTAGGGTTAGGGTTAGGGGACGGGGACGGTTTAGGGTCCAGGTGAGAGTACGACAACGCTTTAGAGGGAGCGTACGTGTGAGGGCGCGGGTTAGTGTCAGCGTACGGGTTAGGATTAGGGGACGGGTGGGGGTCAGGCTTCGGGGAAGGGTTAGGGTTAGGTTTCGGGCTAGGGTTAGGGTTAGGGGACGGGGACGGTTTAGGGTCCAGGTGAGGGTACGACAACACTTTAGGGGGAGCGTACGTGTGAGGGCGCAGGTTAGTGTCAGCGTTGGGTTAGGATTAGGGGACGGGTGAGGGTCAGGCTTCGGGGAAGGGTTAGGGTTAGGGTTCGGGCTAGGGCTAGGGTTAGGGGACGGGGACGGTTTAGGGTCCAGGTGAGGGTACGACAACGCTTTAGGGGGAGCGTACGTGTGAGGGCGCAGGTTAGTGTCAGCGTACGGGTTAGGATTAGGGGACGGGTGAGGGTCAGGCTTCGGGGAAGGGTTAGGGTTCGGGTTCGGGCTAGGGTTAGGGTTAGGGGACGGGGACGGTTTAGGGTCCAGGTGAGGGTACGACAACGCTTTAGGGGGTGCGTACGTGTGAGGGTGCGGGTTAGTGTCAGCGTACGGGTTAGGATTAGGCGACAGGTGAGGGTCAGGCTTCGGGGAAGGGTTAGGGTTAGGGTTCGGGCTAGGGTTAGGGTTAGGGGACGGGGACGGTTTAGGGTCCAGGTGAGTGTACGACAACGTTTTAGGGGGAGCGTACGTGTGAGCGCGCGGGTTAGTGTCAGCGTACCGGTTAGGATTAGGGGACGGGTGAGGGTCAGGCTTCGGGGAAGGGTTAGGGTTAGGGTTCGGGCTAGGGTTAGGGTTAGGGGACGGGGATGGTTTAGGGTCCAGGTGAGGGTACGACAACGCTTTAGGGGGTGCGTACGTGTGAGGGTGCGGGTTAGTGTCAGCGTACGGGTTAGGATTAGGGGACAGGTGAGTGTCAGGCTTCGGGGAAGGGTTAGGGTTAGGGTTCGGGCTAGGGTTAGGGTTAGGGGACGGGGACGGTTTAGGGTCCAGGTGAGTGTACGACAACGCTTTAGGGGGAGCGTACGTGTGAGCGCGCGGGTTAGTGTCAGCGTACCGGTTAGGATTAGGGGACGGGTGAGGGTCAGGCTTCGGGGAAGGGTTAGGGTTCGGGTTCGGGCTAGGGTTAGGGTTAGGGGACGGGGACGGTTTAGGGTCCAGGTGAGGGTACGAGAACGCTTTAGGGGGAGCGTACGTGTGAGGGCGCGGGTTAGTGTCAGCGTACGGGTTAGGATTATGGGACGGGTGAGGGTCAGGCTTCGGGGAAGGGTTAGGGTTCGGGTTCGGGCTAGGGTTAGGGTTAGGGGACGGGGACGGTTTAGGGTCCAGGTGAGGGTACGACAACGCTTTAAGGGGTGCGTACGTGTGAGGGTGCGGGTTAGTGTCAGCGTACGGGTTAGGATTAGGGGACAGGTGAGGGTCAGGCTTCGGGGAAGGGTTAGGGTTAGGGTTCGGGCTAGGGTTAGCGTTAGGGGACGGGGACGGTTTAGGGTCCAGGTGAGTGTACGACAACGCTTTAGGGGGAGCGTACGTGTGAGGGCGCGGGTTAGTGTCAGCGTACGGGTTAGGATTAGGGGACGGGTGAGGGTCAGGCTTCGGGGAAGGGTTAGGGTTCGGGTTCGGGCTAGGGTTAGGGTTGGGGACGGGGACGGTTTAGGGTCCAGGTGAGGGTACGACAACGCTTTAGGGGGAGCGTACGTGTGAGGGTGCGGGTTAGTGTCAGCGTACGGGTTAGGATTAGGGGACGGGTGAGGGTCAGGCTTCGCGGAAAAGTTAGGGTTAGGGTTCGGGCTAGGGTTAGGGTTAGGGGACGGGAACGGTTTAGGGTCCAGGTGAGGGTACGACAACGCTTTAGGGGGAGCGTACGTGTGAGGGCGCGGGTTAGTGTCAGCGTACGGGTTAGGATTAGGGGACGGGTGAGGGTCAGGCTTTGGGGAAGGGTTAGGGTTCGGGTTCGGGCTAGGGTTAGGGTTAGGGGACGGGGACGGTTTAGGGTCCAGGTGAGGGTACGACAACGCTTTAGGGGGAGCGTACGTGTGAGGGCGCGGGTTAGTGTCAGCGTACGGGTTAGGATTAGGGGACGGGTGAGGGTCAGGCTTCGGGGAAGGGTTAGGGTTCGGGTTCGGGCTAGGGTTAGGGTTAGGGGACGGGGACGGTTTAGGGTCCAGGTGAGGGTACGACAACGCTTTAGGGGGTGCGTACATGTGAGGGTGCGGGTTAGTGTCAGCGTACGGGTTAGGATTAGGGGACAGGTGAGGGTCAGGCTTCGGGGAAGGGTTAGGGTTAGGGTTCGGGCTAGGGTTAGCGTTAGGGGACGGGGACGGTTTAGGGTCCAGGTGAGTGTACGACAACGCTTTAGGGGGAGCGTACGTGTGAGGGCGCGGGTTAGTGTCAGCGTACGGGTTAGGATTAGGGGACGGGTGAGGGTCAGGCTTCGGGGAAGGGTTAGGGTTCGGGTTCGGGCTAGGGTTAGGGTTGGGGACGGGGACGGTTTAGGGTCCAGGTGAGGGTACGACAACGCTTTAGGGGGAGCGTATGTGTGAGGGTGCGGGTTAGTGTCAGCGTACGGGTTAGGATTAGGGGACGGGTGAGGGTCAGGCTTCGCGGAAAGGTTAGGGTTAGGATTCGGGCTAGGGTTAGGGTTAGGGGACGGGAACGGTTTAGTGTCCAGGTGAGGGTACGACAACGCTTTAGGGGGAGCGTACGTGTGAGGGCGCGGGTTAGTGTCAGCGTACGGGTTAGGATTAGGGGACGGGTGAGGGTCAGGCTTTGGGGAAGGGTTAGGGTTCGGGTTCGGGCTAGGGTTAGGGTTAGGGGATGGGGACGGTTTAAGGTCCACGTGAGGGTACGACAACGCTTTAGGGGGAGCGTACGTGTGAGGGCGCGGGTTAGTGTCAGCGTACGGGTTAGGATTAGGGGACGGGTGAGGGTCAGGCTTCGGGGAAGGGTTAGGGTTAGGGTTCGGGCTAGGGTTAGGGTTAGGGGACGGGGACGGTTTAGGGTCCAGGTGAGGGCACGACAACGCTTTAGGGGGAGCGTACGTGTGAGGGCGCGGGTTAGTGTCAGCGTACGGGTTAGGATTAGGGGACGGGTGAGTGTCAGGCTTCGGGGAAGTGTTAGGGTTAGGGTTCGGGCTAGGGTTAGGGTTAGGGGACGGGGACGGTTTAGGGTCCAGGTGAGGGTACGACAACGCTTTAGGGGGAGTGTAAGTGTGAGGGCGCGGGTTAGTGTCAGCGTACGGGTTAGGATTAGGGGACGGGTGAGTGTCAGGCTTCGGGGAAGGGTTAGGGTTAGGGTTCGGGCTAGGGTTAGGGTTAGGGGACGGGGACGGTTTAGGGTCCAGGTGAGGGTACGACAACGCTTTAGGGGGAGCGTACGTGTGAGGGCGCGGGTTACTGTCAGCGTATGGGTTAGGATTAGGGGACGGGTGAGGGTCAGGCTTCGGGGAAGGGTTAGGGTTAGGGTTCGGGCTAGGGTTAGGGTTAGGGGACGGGGACGGTTTAGGGTCCAGGTGAGGGTACGACAACGCTTTAGGGGGAGCGTACGTGTGAGGGCGCGGGTTAGTGTCAGCGTACGGGTTAGGATTAGGGGACGGGTGAGGGTCAGGCTTCGGGGAAGGGTTAGTGTTAGGTTTCGGGCTAGGGTTAGGGTTAGGGGACGGGGACGGTTTAGGGTCCAGGTGAAGGTACGACAACGCTTTAGGGGGAGCGTACGTGTGAGGGCGCGGGTTAGTGTCAGCGTACGGGTTAGGATTAGGGGACGGGTGAGGCTCAGGCTTCGGGGAAGTGTTAGGGTTAGGGTTCGGGCTAGGGTTAGGGTTAGGGGTTCGGGGACGGTTTAGGGTCCAGGTGAGGGTACGACAACGCTTTCGAGGGAGCGTACGTGTGAGGGCGCGGGTTAGTGTCAGCGTACGGGTTAGGATTAGGGGACGGGTGGGGGTCAGGCTTCGGGGAAGGGTTAGGGTTAGGTTTCGGGCTAGGGTTAGGGTTAGGGGACGGGGACGGTTTAGGGTCCAGGTGAGGGTACGACAACGCTTTAGGGGGAGCGTACGTGTGAGGGCGCAGGTTAGTGTCAGCGTACGGGTTAGGATTAGGGGACGGGTGAGGGTCAGGCTTCGGGGAAGGGTTAGGGTTAGGGTTCGGGCTAGGGTTAGGGTTAGGGGACGGGGACGGTTTAGGGTCCAGGTGAGGGTACGACAACGCTTTAGGGGGAGCGTACGTTTGAGGGCGCAGGTTAGTGTCAGCGTACGGGTTAGGATTAGGGGACGGGTGAGGGTCAGGCTTCGGGGAAGGGTTAGGGTTAGGGTTCGGGCTAGGGTTAGGGTTAGGGGACGGGGACGGTTTAGGGTCCAGGTGAGGGTACGACAACGCTTTAGGGGAAGCGTACGTTTGAGGGCGCAGGTTAGTGTCAGCGTACGGGTTAGGATTAGGGGACGGGTGAGGGTCAGGCTTCGGGGAAGGGTTAGGGTTCGGGTTCGGGCTAGGGTTAGGGTTAGGGGACGGGGACGGTTTAGGGTCCAGGTGAGGGTACGACAACGCTTTAGGGGGTGCGTACGTGTGAGGGTGCGGGTTAGTGTCAGCGTACGGGTTAGGATTAGGCGACAGGTGAGGGTCAGGCTTCGGGGAAGGGTTAGGGTTAGGGTTCGGGCTAGGGTTAGGGTTAGGGGACGGGGACGGTTTAGGGTCCAGGTGAGTGTACGACAACGTTTTAGGGGGAGCGTATGTGTGAGCGCGCGGGTTAGTGTCAGCGTACCGGTTAGGATTAGGGGACGGGTGAGGGTCAGGCTTCGGGGAAGGGTTAGGGTTAGGGTTCGGGCTAGGGTTAGGGTTAGGGGACGGGGACGGTTTAGGGTCCAGGTGAGGGTACGACAACGCTTTAGGGGGTGCGTACGTGTGAGGGTGCGGGTTAGTGTCAGCGTACGGGTTAGGATTAGGGGACAGGTGAGTGTCAGGCTTCGGGGAAGGGTTAGGGTTAGGGTTCGGGCTAGGGTTAGGGTTAGGGGACGGGGACGGTTTAGGGTCCAGGTGAGTGTACGACAACGCTTTAGGGGGAGCGTACGTGTGAGCGCGCGGGTTAGTGTCAGCGTACCGGTTAGGATTAGGGGACGGGTGAGGGTCAGGCTTCGGGGAAGGGTTAGGGTTCGGGTTCGGGCTAGGGTTAGGGTTAGGGGACGGGGACGGTTTAGGGTCCAGGTGAGGGTACGACAACGCTTTAGGGGGAGCGTACGTGTGAGGGCGCGGGTTAGTGTCAGCGTACGGGTTAGGATTAGGGGACGGGTGAGGGTCAGGCTTCGGGGAAGGGTTAGGGTTCGGGTTCGGGCTAGGGTTAGGGTTAGGGGACGGGGACGGTTTAGGGTCCAGGTGAGGGTACGACAACGCTTTAGGGGGTGCGTACGTGTGAGGGTGCGGGTTAGTGTCAGCGTACGGGTTAGGATTAGGGGACAGGTGAGGGTCAGGCTTCGGGGAAGGGTTAGGGTTAGGGTTCGGGCTAGGGTTAGCGTTAGGGGACGGGGACGGTTTAGGGTCCAGGTGAGTGTACGACAACGCTTTAGGGGGAGCGTACGTGTGAGGGCGCGGGTTAGTGTCAGCGTACGGGTTAGGATTAGGGGACGGGTGAGGGTCAGGCTTCGGGGAAGGGTTAGGGTTCGGGTTCGGGCTAGGGTTAGGGTTGGGGACGGGGACGGTTTAGGGTCCAGGTGAGGGTACGACAACGCTTTAGGGGGAGCGTACGTGTGAGGGTGCGGGTTAGTGTCAGCGTACGGGTTAGGATTAGGGGACGGGTGAGGGTCAGGCTTCGCGGAAAGGTTAGGGTTAGGGTTCGGGCTAGGGTTAGGGTTAGGGGACGGGAACGGTTTAGGGTCCAGGTGAGGGTACGACAACGCTTTAGGGGGAGCGTACGTGTGAGGGCGTGGGTTAGTGTCAGCGTACGGGTTAGAATTAGGGGACGGGTGAGGGTCAGGCTTTGGGGAAGGGTTAGGGTTCGGGTTCGGGCTAGGGTTAGGGTTAGGGGACGGGGACGGTTTAGGGTCCAGGTGAGGGTACGACAACGCTTTAGGGGGAGCGTACGTGTGAGGGCGCGGGTTAGTGTCAGCGTACGGGTTAGGATTAGGGGACGGGTGAGGGTCAGGCTTCGGGGAAGGGTTAGGGTTCGGGTTCGGGCTAGGGTTAGGGTTAGGGGACGGGGACGGTTTAGGGTCCAGGTGAGGGTACGACAACGCTTTAGGGGGTGCGTACATGTGAGGGTGCGGGTTAGTGTCAGCGTACGGGTTAGGATTAGGGGACAGGTGAGGGTCAGGCTTCGGGGAAGGGTTAGGGTTAGGGTTCGGGCTAGGGTTAGCGTTAGGGGACGGGGACGGTTTAGGGTCCAGGTGAGTGTACGACAACGCTTTAGGGGGAGCGTACGTGTGAGGGCGCGGGTTAGTGTCAGCGTACGGGTTAGGATTAGGGGACGGGTGAGGGTCAGGCTTTGGGGAAGGGTTAGGGTTCGGGTTCGGGCTAGGGTTAGGGTTAGGGGACGGGGACGGTTTAAGGTCCACGTGAGGGTACGACAACGCTTTAGGGGGAGCGTACGTGTGAGGGCGCGGGTTAGTGTCAGCGTACGGGTTAGGATTAGGGGACGGGTGAGGGTCAGGCTTCGGGGAAGGGTTAGGGTTAGGGTTCGGGCTAGGGTTAGGGTTAGGGGACGGGGACGGTTTAGGGTCCAGGTGAGGGCACGACAACGCTTTAGGGGGAGCGTACGTGTGAGGGCGCGGGTTAGTGTCAGCGTACGGGTTAGGATTAGGGGACGGGTGAGTGTCAGGCTTCGGGGAAGTGTTAGGGTTAGGGTTCGGGCTAGGGTTAGGGTTAGGGGACGGGGACGGTTTAGGGTCCAGGTGAGGGTACGACAACGCTTTAGGGGGAGTGTAAGTGTGAGGGCGCGGGTTAGTGTCAGCGTACGGGTTAGGATTAGGGGACGGGTGAGTGTCAGGCTTCGGGGAAGGGTTAGGGTTAGGGTTCGGGCTAGGGTTAGGGTTAGGGGACGGGGACGGTTTAGGGTCCAGGTGAGGGTACGACAACGCTTTAGGGGGAGCGTACGTGTGAGGGCGCGGGTTACTGTCAGCGTATGGGTTAGGATTAGGGGACGGGTGAGGGTCAGGCTTCGGGGAAGGGTTAGGGTTAGGGTTCGGGCTAGGGTTAGGGTTAGGGGACGGGGACGGTTTAGGGTCCAGGTGAGGGTACGACAACGCTTTAGGGGGAGCGTACGTGTGAGGGCGCGGGTTAGTGTCAGCGTACGGGTTAGGATTAGGGGACGGGTGAGGGTCAGGCTTCGGGGAAGGGTTAGTGTTAGGTTTCGGGCTAGGGTTAGGGTTAGGGGACGGGGACGGTTTAGGGTCCAGGTGAAGGTACGACAACGCTTTAGGGGGAGCGTACGTGTGAGGGCGCGGGTTAGTGTCAGCGTATGGGTTAGGATTAGGGGACGGGTGAGGCTCAGGCTTCGGGGAAGTGTTAGGGTTAGGGTTCGGGCAAGGGTTAGGGTTAGGGGACGGGGACGGTTTAGGGTCCAGGTGAGGGTACGACAACGCTTTAGAGGGAGCGTACGTGTGAGGGCGCGGGTTAGTGTCAGCGTACGGGTTAGGATTAGGGGACGGGTGGGGGTCAGGCTTCGGGGAAGGGTTAGGGTTAGGTTTCGGGCTAGGGTTAGGGTTAGGGGACGGGGACGGTTTAGGGTCCAGGTGAGGGTACGACAACGCTTTAGGGGGAGCGTACGTGTGAGGGCGCGGGTTAGTGTCAGCGTACGGGTTAGGATTAGGGGACGGGTGGGGGTCAGGCTTCGGGGAAGGGTTAGGGTTAGGTTTCGGGCTAGGGTTAGGGTTAGGGGACGGGGACGGTTTAGGGTCCAGGTGAGGGTACGACAACGCTTTAGGGGGAGCGTACGTGTGAGGGCGCAGGTTAGTGTCAGCGTACGGGTTAGGATTAGGGGACGGGTGAGGGTCAGGCTTCGGGGAAGGGTTAGGGTTAGGGTTTGGGCTAGGGTTAGGGTTAGGGGACGGGGACGGTTTAGGGTCCAGGTGAGGGTACGACAACGCTTTAGGGGGAGCGTACGTTTGAGGGCGCAGGTTAGTGTCAGCGTACGTGTTAGGATTAGGGGACGGGTGAGGGTCAGGCTTCGGGGAAGGGTTAGGGTTAGGGTTCGGGCTAGGGTTAGGGTTAGGGGACGGGGACGGTTTAGTGTCCAGGTGAGGGTACGACAACGCTCTAGGGGGAGCGTACGTGTGAGGGCGCGGGTTAGTGTCAGCGTACGGGTTAGGATTAGGGGACGGGTGGGGGTCAGGCTTCGGGGAAGGGTTAGGGTTAGGTTTCGGGCTAGGGTTAGGGTTAGGGGACGGGGACGGTTTAGGGTCCAGGTGAGGGTACGACAACACTTTAGGGGGAGCGTACGTGTGAGGGCGCAGGTTAGTGTCAGCGTTGGGTTAGGATTAGGGGACGGGTGAGGGTCAGGCTTCGGGGAAGGGTTAGGGTTAGGGTTCGGGCTAGGGCTAGGGTTAGGGGACGGGGACGGTTTAGGGTCCAGGTGAGGGTACGACAACGCTTTAGGGGGAGCGTACGTGTGAGGGCGCAGGTTAGTGTCAGCGTACGGGTTAGGATTAGGGGACGGGTGAGGGTCAGGCTTCGGGGAAGGGTTAGGGTTCGGGTTCGGGCTAGGGTTAGGGTTAGGGGACGGGGACGGTTTAGGGTCCAGGTGAGGGTACGACAACGCTTTAGGGGGTGCGTACGTGTGAGGGTGCGGGTTAGTGTCAGCGTACGGGTTAGGATTAGGCGACAGGTGAGGGTCAGGCTTCGGGGAAGGGTTAGGGTTAGGGTTCGGGCTAGGGTTAGGGTTAGGGGACGGGGACGGTTTAGGGTCCAGGTGAGTGTACGACAACGTTTTAGGGGGAGCGTACGTGTGAGCGCGCGGGTTAGTGTCAGCGTACCGGTTAGGATTAGGGGACGGGTGAGGGTCAGGCTTCGGGGAAGGGTTAGGGTTAGGGTTCGGGCTAGGGTTAGGGTTAGGGGACGGGGATGGTTTAGGGTCCAGGTGAGGGTACGACAACGCTTTAGGGGGTGCGTACGTGTGAGGGTGCAGGTTAGTGTCAGCGTACGGGTTAGGATTAGGGGACAGGTGAGTGTCAGGCTTCGGGGAAGGGTTAGGGTTAGGGTTCGGGCTAGGGTTAGGGTTAGGGGACGGGGACGGTTTAGGGTCCAGGTGAGTGTACGACAACGCTTTAGGGGCAGCGTACGTGTGAGCGCGCGGGTTAGTGTCAGCGTACCGGTTAGGATTAGGGGACGGGTGAGGGTCAGGCTTCGGGGAAGGGTTAGGGTTCGGGTTCGGGCTAGGGTTAGGGTTAGGGGACGGGGACGGTTTAGGGTCCAGGTGAGGGTACGAGAACGCTTTAGGGGGAGCGTACGTGTGAGGGCGCGGGTTAGTGTCAGCGTACGGGTTAGGATTATGGGACGGGTGAGGGTCAGGCTTCGGGGAAGGGATAGGGTTCGGGTTCGGGCTAGGGTTAGGGTTAGGGGACGGGGACGGTTTAGGGTCCAGGTGAGGGTACGACAACGCTTTAAGGGGTGCGTACGTGTGAGGGTGCGGGTTAGTGTCAGCGTACGGGTTAGGATTAGGGGACAGGTGAGGGTCAGGCTTCGGGGAAGGGTTAGGGTTAGGGTTCGGGCTAGGGTTAGCGTTAGGGGACGGGGACGGTTTAGGGTCCAGGTGAGTGTACGACAACGCTTTAGGGGGAGCGTACGTGTGAGGGCGCGGGTTAGTGTCAGCGTACGGGTTAGGATTAGGGGACGGGTGAGGGTCAGGCTTCGGGGAAGGGTTAGGGTTCGGGTTCGGGCTAGGGTTAGGGTTGGGGACGGGGACGGTTTAGGGTCCAGGTGAGGGTACGACAACGCTTTAGGGGGAGCGTACGTGTGAGGGTGCGGGTTAGTGTCAGCGTACGGGTTAGGATTAGGGGACGGGTGAGGGTCAGGCTTCGCGGAAAAGTTAGGGTTAGGGTTCGGGCTAGGGTTAGGGTTAGGGGACGGGAACGGTTTAGGGTCCAGGTGAGGGTACGACAACGCTTTAGGGGGAGCGTACGTGTGAGGGCGCGGGTTAGTGTCAGCGTACGGGTTAGGATTAGGGGACGGGTGAGGGTCAGGCTTTGGGGAAGGGTTAGGGTTCGGGTTCGGGCTAGGGTTAGGGTTAGGGGACGGGGACGGTTTAGGGTCCAGGTGAGGGTACGACAACGCTTTAGGGGGAGCGTACGTGTGAGGGCGCGGGTTAGTGTCAGCGTACGGGTTAGGATTAGGGGACGGGTGAGGGTCAGGCTTCGGGGAAGGGTTAGGGTTCGGGTTCGGGCTAGGGTTAGGGTTAGGGGACGGGGACGGTTTAGGGTCCAGGTGAGGGTACGACAACGCTTTAGGGGGTGCGTACATGTGAGGGTGCGGGTTAGTGTCAGCGTACGGGTTAGGATTAGGGGACAGGTGAGGGTCAGGCTTCGGGGAAGGGTTAGGGTTAGGGTTCGGGCTAGGGTTAGCGTTAGGGGACGGGGACGGTTTAGGGTCCAGGTGAGTGTACGACAACGCTTTAGGGGGAGCGTACGTGTGAGGGCGCGGGTTAGTGTCAGCGTACGGGTTAGGATTAGGGGACGGGTGAGGGTCAGGCTTCGGGGAAGGGTTAGGGTTCGGGTTCGGGCTAGGGTTAGGGTTGGGGACGGGGACGGTTTAGGGTCCAGGTGAGGGTACGACAACGCTTTAGGGGGAGCGTATGTGTGAGGGTGCGGGTTAGTGTCAGCGTACGGGTTAGGATTAGGGGACGGGTGAGGGTCAGGCTTCGCGGAAAGGTTAGGGTTAGGATTCGGGCTAGGGTTAGGGTTAGGGGACGGGAACGGTTTAGTGTCCAGGTGAGGGTACGACAACGCTTTAGGGGGAGCGTACGTGTGAGGGCGCGGGTTAGTGTCAGCGTACGGGTTAGGATTAGGGGACGGGTGAGGGTCAGGCTTTGGGGAAGGGTTAGGGTTCGGGTTCGGGCTAGGGTTAGGGTTAGGGGATGGGGACGGTTTAAGGTCCACGTGAGGGTACGACAACGCTTTAGGGGGAGCGTACGTGTGAGGGCGCGGGTTAGTGTCAGCGTACGGGTTAGGATTAGGGGACGGGTGAGGGTCAGGCTTCGGGGAAGGGTTAGGGTTAGGGTTCGGGCTAGGGTTAGGGTTAGGGGACGGGGACGGTTTAGGGTCCAGGTGAGGGCACGACAACGCTTTAGGGGGAGCGTACGTGTGAGGGCGCGGGTTAGTGTCAGCGTACGGGTTAGGATTAGGGGACGGGTGAGTGTCAGGCTTCGGGGAAGTGTTAGGGTTAGGGTTCGGGCTAGGGTTAGGGTTAGGGGACGGGGACGGTTTAGGGTCCAGGTGAGGGTACGACAACGCTTTAGGGGGAGTGTAAGTGTGAGGGCGCGGGTTAGTGTCAGCGTACGGGTTAGGATTAGGGGACGGGTGAGTGTCAGGCTTCGGGGAAGGGTTAGGGTTAGGGTTCGGGCTAGGGTTAGGGTTAGGGGACGGGGACGGTTTAGGGTCCAGGTGAGGGTACGACAACGCTTTAGGGGGAGCGTACGTGTGAGGGCGCGGGTTACTGTCAGCGTATGGGTTAGGATTAGGGGACGGGTGAGGGTCAGGCTTCGGGGAAGGGTTAGGGTTAGGGTTCGGGCTAGGGTTAGGGTTAGGGGACGGGGACGGTTTAGGGTCCAGGTGAGGGTACGACAACGCTTTAGGGGGAGCGTACGTGTGAGGGCGCGGGTTAGTGTCAGCGTACGGGTTAGGATTAGGGGACGGGTGAGGGTCAGGCTTCGGGGAAGGGTTAGTGTTAGGTTTCGGGCTAGGGTTAGGGTTAGGGGACGGGGACGGTTTAGGGTCCAGGTGAAGGTACGACAACGCTTTAGGGGGAGCGTACGTGTGAGGGCGCGGGTTAGTGTCAGCGTACGGGTTAGGATTAGGGGACGGGTGAGGCTCAGGCTTCGGGGAAGTGTTAGGGTTAGGGTTCGGGCTAGGGTTAGGGTTAGGGGTTCGGGGACGGTTTAGGGTCCAGGTGAGGGTACGACAACGCTTTCGAGGGAGCGTACGTGTGAGGGCGCGGGTTAGTGTCAGCGTACGGGTTAGGATTAGGGGACGGGTGGGGGTCAGGCTTCGGGGAAGGGTTAGGGTTAGGTTTCGGGCTAGGGTTAGGGTTAGGGGACGGGGACGGTTTAGGGTCCAGGTGAGGGTACGACAACGCTTTAGGGGGAGCGTACGTGTGAGGGCGCAGGTTAGTGTCAGCGTACGGGTTAGGATTAGGGGACGGGTGAGGGTCAGGCTTCGGGGAAGGGTTAGGGTTAGGGTTCGGGCTAGGGTTAGGGTTAGGGGACGGGGACGGTTTAGGGTCCAGGTGAGGGTACGACAACGCTTTAGGGGGAGCGTACGTTTGAGGGCGCAGGTTAGTGTCAGCGTACGGGTTAGGATTAGGGGACGGGTGAGGGTCAGGCTTCGGGGAAGGGTTAGGGTTAGGGTTCGGGCTAGGGTTAGGGTTAGGGGACGGGGACGGTTTAGGGTCCAGGTGAGGGTACGACAACGCTTTAGGGGAAGCGTACGTTTGAGGGCGCAGGTTAGTGTCAGCGTACGGGTTAGGATTAGGGGACGGGTGAGGGTCAGGCTTCGGGGAAGGGTTAGGGTTCGGGTTCGGGCTAGGGTTAGGGTTAGGGGACGGGGACGGTTTAGGGTCCAGGTGAGGGTACGACAACGCTTTAGGGGGTGCGTACGTGTGAGGGTGCGGGTTAGTGTCAGCGTACGGGTTAGGATTAGGCGACAGGTGAGGGTCAGGCTTCGGGGAAGGGTTAGGGTTAGGGTTCGGGCTAGGGTTAGGGTTAGGGGACGGGGACGGTTTAGGGTCCAGGTGAGTGTACGACAACGTTTTAGGGGGAGCGTACGTGTGAGCGCGCGGGTTAGTGTCAGCGTACCGGTTAGGATTAGGGGACGGGTGAGGGTCAGGCTTCGGGGAAGGGTTAGGGTTAGGGTTCGGGCTAGGGTTAGGGTTAGGGGACGGGGACGGTTTAGGGTCCAGGTGAGGGTACGACAACGCTTTAGGGGGTGCGTACGTGTGAGGGTGCGGGTTAGTGTCAGCGTACGGGTTAGGATTAGGGGACAGGTGAGTGTCAGGCTTCGGGGAAGGGTTAGGGTTAGGGTTCGGGCTAGGGTTAGGGTTAGGGGACGGGGACGGTTTAGGGTCCAGGTGAGTGTACGACAACGCTTTAGGGGGAGCGTACGTGTGAGCGCGCGGGTTAGTGTCAGCGTACCGGTTAGGATTAGGGGACGGGTGAGGGTCAGGCTTCGGGGAAGGGTTAGGGTTCGGGTTCGGGCTAGGGTTAGGGTTAGGGGACGGGGACGGTTTAGGGTCCAGGTGAGGGTACGACAACGCTTTAGGGGGAGCGTACGTGTGAGGGCGCGGGTTAGTGTCAGCGTACGGGTTAGGATTAGGGGACGGGTGAGGGTCAGGCTTCGGGGAAGGGTTAGGGTTCGGGTTCGGGCTAGGGTTAGGGTTAGGGGACGGGGACGGTTTAGGGTCCAGGTGAGGGTACGACAACGCTTTAGGGGGTGCGTACGTGTGAGGGTGCGGGTTAGTGTCAGCGTACGGGTTAGGATTAGGGGACAGGTGAGGGTCAGGCTTCGGGGAAGGGTTAGGGTTAGGGTTCGGGCTAGGGTTAGCGTTAGGGGACGGGGACGGTTTAGGGTCCAGGTGAGTGTACGACAACGCTTTAGGGGGAGCGTACGTGTGAGGGCGCGGGTTAGTGTCAGCGTACGGGTTAGGATTAGGGGACGGGTGAGGGTCAGGCTTCGGGGAAGGGTTAGGGTTCGGGTTCGGGCTAGGGTTAGGGTTGGGGACGGGGACGGTTTAGGGTCCAGGTGAGGGTACGACAACGCTTTAGGGGGAGCGTACGTGTGAGGGTGCGGGTTAGTGTCAGCGTACGGGTTAGGATTAGGGGACGGGTGAGGGTCAGGCTTCGCGGAAAGGTTAGGGTTAGGGTTCGGGCTAGGGTTAGGGTTAGGGGACGGGAACGGTTTAGGGTCCAGGTGAGGGTACGACAACGCTTTAGGGGGAGCGTACGTGTGAGGGCGTGGGTTAGTGTCAGCGTACGGGTTAGAATTAGGGGACGGGTGAGGGTCAGGCTTTGGGGAAGGGTTAGGGTTCGGGTTCGGGCTAGGGTTAGGGTTAGGGGACGGGGACGGTTTAGGGTCCAGGTGAGGGTACGACAACGCTTTAGGGGGAGCGTACGTGTGAGGGCGCGGGTTAGTGTCAGCGTACGGGTTAGGATTAGGGGACGGGTGAGGGTCAGGCTTCGGGGAAGGGTTAGGGTTCGGGTTCGGGCTAGGGTTAGGGTTAGGGGACGGGGACGGTTTAGGGTCCAGGTGAGGGTACGACAACGCTTTAGGGGGTGCGTACATGTGAGGGTGCGGGTTAGTGTCAGCGTACGGGTTAGGATTAGGGGACAGGTGAGGGTCAGGCTTCGGGGAAGGGTTAGGGTTAGGGTTCGGGCTAGGGTTAGCGTTAGGGGACGGGGACGGTTTAGGGTCCAGGTGAGTGTACGACAACGCTTTAGGGGGAGCGTACGTGTGAGGGCGCGGGTTAGTGTCAGCGTACGGGTTAGGATTAGGGGACGGGTGAGGGTCAGGCTTCGGGGAAGGGTTAGGGTTCGGGTTCGGGCTAGGGTTAGGGTTGGGGACGGGGACGGTTTAGGGTCCAGGTGAGGGTACGACAACGCTTTAGGGGGAGCGTACGTGTGAGGGTGCGGGTTAGTGTCAGCGTACGGGTTAGGATTAGGGGACGGGTGAGGGTCAGGCTTCGCGGAAAGGTTAGGGTTAGGGTTCGGGCTAGGGTTAGGGTTAGGGGACGGGAACGGTTTAGGGTCCAGGTGAGGGTACGACAACGCTTTAGGGGGAGCGTACGTGTGAGGGCGCGGGTTAGTGTCAGCGTACGGGTTAGGATTAGGGGACGGGTGAGGGTCAGGCTTTGGGGAAGGGTTAGGGTTCGGGTTCGGGCTAGGGTTAGGGTTAGGGGACGGGGACGGTTTAAGGTCCACGTGAGGGTACGACAACGCTTTAGGGGGAGCGTACGTGTGAGGGCGCGGGTTAGTGTCAGCGTACGGGTTAGGATTAGGGGACGGGTGAGGGTCAGGCTTCGGGGAAGGGTTAGGGTTAGGGTTCGGGCTAGGGTTAGGGTTAGGGGACGGGGACGGTTTAGGGTCCAGGTGAGGGCACGACAACGCTTTAGGGGGAGCGTACGTGTGAGGGCGCGGGTTAGTGTCAGCGTACGGGTTAGGATTAGGGGACGGGTGAGTGTCAGGCTTCGGGGAAGTGTTAGGGTTAGGGTTCGGGCTAGGGTTAGGGTTAGGGGACGGGGACGGTTTAGGGTCCAGGTGAGGGTACGACAACGCTTTAGGGGGAGTGTAAGTGTGAGGGCGCGGGTTAGTGTCAGCGTACGGGTTAGGATTAGGGGACGGGTGAGTGTCAGGCTTCGGGGAAGGGTTAGGGTTAGGGTTCGGGCTAGGGTTAGGGTTAGGGGACGGGGACGGTTTAGGGTCCAGGTGAGGGTACGACAACGCTTTAGGGGGAGCGTACGTGTGAGGGCGCGGGTTACTGTCAGCGTATGGGTTAGGATTAGGGGACGGGTGAGGGTCAGGCTTCGGGGAAGGGTTAGGGTTAGGGTTCGGGCTAGGGTTAGGGTTAGGGGACGGGGACGGTTTAGGGTCCAGGTGAGGGTACGACAACGCTTTAGGGGGAGCGTACGTGTGAGGGCGCGGGTTAGTGTCAGCGTACGGGTTAGGATTAGGGGACGGGTGAGGGTCAGGCTTCGGGGAAGGGTTAGTGTTAGGTTTCGGGCTAGGGTTAGGGTTAGGGGACGGGGACGGTTTAGGGTCCAGGTGAAGGTACGACAACGCTTTAGGGGGAGCGTACGTGTGAGGGCGCGGGTTAGTGTCAGCGTATGGGTTAGGATTAGGGGACGGGTGAGGCTCAGGCTTCGGGGAAGTGTTAGGGTTAGGGTTCGGGCAAGGGTTAGGGTTAGGGGACGGGGACGGTTTAGGGTCCAGGTGAGGGTACGACAACGCTTTAGAGGGAGCGTACGTGTGAGGGCGCGGGTTAGTGTCAGCGTACGGGTTAGGATTAGGGGACGGGTGGGGGTCAGGCTTCGGGGAAGGGTTAGGGTTAGGTTTCGGGCTAGGGTTAGGGTTAGGGGACGGGGACGGTTTAGGGTCCAGGTGAGGGTACGACAACGCTTTAGGGGGAGCGTACGTGTGAGGGCGCGGGTTAGTGTCAGCGTACGGGTTAGGATTAGGGGACGGGTGGGGGTCAGGCTTCGGGGAAGGGTTAGGGTTAGGTTTCGGGCTAGGGTTAGGGTTAGGGGACGGGGACGGTTTAGGGTCCAGGTGAGGGTACGACAACGCTTTAGGGGGAGCGTACGTGTGAGGGCGCAGGTTAGTGTCAGCGTACGGGTTAGGATTAGGGGACGGGTGAGGGTCAGGCTTCGGGGAAGGGTTAGGGTTAGGGTTTGGGCTAGGGTTAGGGTTAGGGGACGGGGACGGTTTAGGGTCCAGGTGAGGGTACGACAACGCTTTAGGGGGAGCGTACGTTTGAGGGCGCAGGTTAGTGTCAGCGTACGTGTTAGGATTAGGGGACGGGTGAGGGTCAGGCTTCGGGGAAGGGTTAGGGTTAGGGTTCGGGCTAGGGTTAGGGTTAGGGGACGGGGACGGTTTAGTGTCCAGGTGAGGGTACGACAACGCTCTAGGGGGAGCGTACGTGTGAGGGCGCGGGTTAGTGTCAGCGTACGGGTTAGGATTAGGGGACGGGTGAGGCTCAGGCTTCGGGGAAGGGTTAGGGTTCGGGTTCGGGCTAGGGTTAGGGTTAGGGGACGGGGACGGTTTAGGGTCCAGGTGAGGGTACGACAACGCTTTAGGGGGAGTGTGCGTGTGAGGGCGCGGGTTAGTGTCAGCGTACGGGTTAGGATTAGGGGACGGGTGAGGGTCAGGCTTCGGGGAAGGGTTAGGGTTAGGGTTCGGGCTAGGGTTAGGGTTAGGGGACGGGGACGGTTTAGGGTCCAGGTGAGGGTACGACAACGCTTTAGGGGGAGCGTACGTGTGAGGGCGCGGGTTACTGTCAGCGTATGGGTTAGGATTAGGGGACGGGTGAGGGTCACGCTTCGGGGAAGGGTTAGGGTTAGGGTTCGGGCTAGGGTTAGGGTTAGGGGACGGGGACGGTTTAAGGTCCAGGTGAGGGTACGACAACGCTTTAGGGGGAGCGTACGTGTGAGGGCGCGGGTTAGTGTCAGCGTACGGGTTAGGATTAGGGGACGGGTGAGGGTCAGGCTTCGGGGAAGGGTTAGTGTTAGGTTTCGGGCTAGGGTTAGGGTTAGGGGACGGGGACGGTTTAGGGTCCAGGTGAAGGTACGACAACGCTTTAGGGGGAGCGTACGTGTGAGGGCGCGGGTTAGTGTCAGCGTACGGGTTAGGATTAGGGGACGGGTGAGGCTCAGGCTTCGGGGAAGTGTTAGGGTTAGGGTTCGGGCTAGGGTTAGGGTTAGGGGACGGGGACGGTTTAGGGTCCAGGTGAGAGTACGACAACGCTTTAGAGGGAGCGTACGTGTGAGGGCGCGGGTTAGTGTCAGCGTACGGGTTAGGATTAGGGGACGGGTGGGGGTCAGGCTTCGGGGAAGGTTTAGGGTTAGGGTTCGGGCTAGGGTTAGGGTTAGGGGACGGGGACGGTTTAGGGTCCAGGTGAGGGTACGACAACACTTTAGGGGGAGCGTACGTGTGAGGGCGCAGGTTAGTGTCAGCGTTGGGTTAGGATTAGGGGACGGGTGAGGGTCAGGCTTCGGGGAAGGGTTAGGGTTAGGGTTCGGGCTAGGGCTAGGGTTAGGGGACGGGGACGGTTTAGGGTCCAGGTGAGGGTACGACAAGGCTTTAGGGGGAGCGTACGTGTGAGGGCGCAGGTTAGTGTCAGCGTACGGGTTAGGATTAGGGGACGGGTGAGGGTCAGGCTTCGGGGAAGGGTTAGGGTTCGGGTTCGGGCTAGGGTTAGGGTTAGGGGACGGGGACGGTTTAGGGTCCAGGTGAGGGTACGACAACGCTTTAGGGGGTGCGTACGTGTGAGGGTGCGGGTTAGTGTCAGCGTACGGGTTAGGATTAGGCGACAGGTGAGGGTCAGGCTTCGGGGAAGGGTTAGGGTTAGGGTTCGGGCTAGGGTTAGGGTTAGGGGACGGGGACGGTTTAGGGTCCAGGTGAGTGTACGACAACGTTTTAGGGGGAGCGTACGTGTGAGCGCGCGGGTTAGTGTCAGCGTACCGGTTAGGATTAGGGGACGGGTGAGGGTCAGGCTTCGGGGAAGGGTTAGGGTTAGGGTTCGGGCTAGGGTTAGGGTTAGGGGACGGGGACGGTTTAGGGTCCAGGTGAGGGTACGACAACGCTTTAGGGGGTGCGTACGTGTGAGGGTGCGGGTTAGTGTCAGCGTACGGGTTAGGATTAGGGGACAGGTGAGTGTCAGGCTTCGGGGAAGGGTTAGGGTTAGGGTTCGGGCTAGGGTTAGGGTTAGGGGACGGGGACGGTTTAGGGTCCAGGTGAGTGTACGACAACGCTTTAGGGGGAGCGTACGTGTGAGCGCGCGGGTTAGTGTCAGCGTACCGGTTAGGATTAGGGGACGGGTGAGGGTCAGGCTTCGGGGAAGGGTTAGGGTTCGGGTTCGGGCTAGGGTTAGGGTTAGGGGACGGGGACGGTTTAAGGTCCAGGTGAGGGTACGACAACGCTTTAGGGGGAGCGTACGTGTGAGGGCGCAGGTTAGTGTCAGCGTACGGGTTAGGATTAGGGGACGGGTGAGGGTCAGGCTTCGGGGAAGGGTTAGGGTTAGGGTTCGGGCTAGGGTTAGGGTTAGGGGACGGGGACGGTTTAGTGTCCAGGTGAGGGTACGACAACGCTCTAGGGGGAGCGTACGTGTGAGGGCGCGGGTTAGTGTCAGCGTACCGGTTAGGATTAGGGGACGGGTGAGGCTCAGGCTTCGGGGAAGGGTTAGGGTTCGGGTTCGGGCTAGGGTTAGGGTTAGGGGACGGGGACGGTTTAGGGTCCAGGTGAGGGTACGACAACGCTTTAGGGGGAGTGTGCGTGTGAGGGCGCGGGTTAGTGTCAGCGTACGGGTTAGGATTAGGGGACGGGTGGGGGTCAGGCTTCGGGGAAGGGTTAGGGTTAGGTTTCGGGCTAGGGTTAGGGTTAGGGGACGGGGACGGTTTAGGGTCCAGGTGAGGGTACGACAACGCTTTAGGGGGAGCGTACGTGTGAGGGCGCAGGTTAGTGTCAGCGTACGGGTTAGGATTAGGGGACGGGTGAGGGTCAGGCTTCGGGGAAGGGTTAGGGTTAGGGTTCGGGCTAGGGTTAGGGTTAGGGGACGGGGACGGTTTAGTGTCCAGGTGAGGGTACGACAACGCTCTAGGGGGAGCGTACGTGTGAGGGCGCGGGTTAGTGTCAGCGTACGGGTTAGGATTAGGGGACGGGTGAGGCTCAGGCTTCGGGGAAGGGATAGGGTTCGGGTTCGGGCTAGGGTTAGGGTTAGGGGACGGGGACGGTTTAGGGTCCAGGTGAGGGTACGACAACGCTTTAGGGGGAGTGTGCGTGTGAGGGCGCGGGTTAGTGTCAGCGTACGGGTTAGGATTAGGGGACGGGTGAGGGTCAGGCTTCGGGGAAGGGTTAGGGTTAGGGTTCGGGCTAGGGTTAGGGTTAGGGGACGGGGACGGTTTAGGGTCCAGGTGAGGGTACGACAACGCTTTAGGGGGAGCGTACGTGTGAGGGCGCGGGTTACTGTCAGCGTATGGGTTAGGATTAGGGGACGGGTGAGGGTCACGCTTCGGGGAAGGGTTAGGGTTAGGGTTCGGGCTAGGGTTAGGGTTAGGGGACGGGGACGGTTTAAGGTCCAGGTGAGGGTACGACAACGCTTTAGGGGGAGCGTACGTGTGAGGGCGCGGGTTAGTGTCAGCGTACGGGTTAGGATTAGGGGACGGGTGAGGGTCAGGCTTCGGGGAAGGGTTAGGGTTCGGGTTCGGGCTAGGGTTAGGGTTAGGGGACGGGGACGGTTTAGGGTCCAGGTGAGGGTACGACAACGCTTTAGGGGGTGCGTACGTGTGAGGGTGCGGGTTAGTGTCAGCGTACGGGTTAGGATTAGGCGACAGGTGAGGGTCAGGCTTCGGGGAAGGGTTAGGGTTAGGGTTCGGGCTAGGGTTAGGGTTAGGGGACGGGGACGGTTTAGGGTCCAGGTGAGTGTACGACAACGTTTTAGGGGGAGCGTACGTGTGAGCGCGCGGGTTAGTGTCAGCGTACCGGTTAGGATTAGGGGACGGGTGAGGGTCAGGCTTCGGGGAAGGGTTAGGGTTAGGGTTCGGGCTAGGGTTAGGGTTAGGGGACGGGGACGGTTTAGGGTCCAGGTGAGGGTACGACAACGCTTTAGGGGGTGCGTACGTGTGAGGGTGCGGGTTAGTGTCAGCGTACGGGTTAGGATTAGGGGACAGGTGAGTGTCAGGCTTCGGGGAAGGGTTAGGGTTAGGGTTCGGGCTAGGGTTAGGGTTAGGGGACGGGGACGGTTTAGGGTCCAGGTGAGTGTACGACAACGCTTTAGGGGGAGCGTACGTGTGAGCGCGCGGGTTAGTGTCAGCGTACCGGTTAGGATTAGGGGACGGGTGAGGGTCAGGCTTCGGGGAAGGGTTAGGGTTCGGGTTCGGGCTAGGGTTAGGGTTAGGGGACGGGGACGGTTTAAGGTCCAGGTGAGGGTACGACAACTCTTTAGGGGGAGCGTACGTGTGAGGGCGCAGGTTAGTGTCAGCGTACGGGTTAGGATTAGGGGACGGGTGAGGGTCAGGCTTCGGGGAAGGGTTAGGGTTAGGGTTCGGGCTAGGGTTAGGGTTAGGGGACGGGGACGGTTTAGTGTCCAGGTGAGGGTACGACAACGCTCTAGGGGGAGCGTACGTGTGAGGGCGCGGGTTAGTGTCAGCGTACCGGTTAGGATTAGGGGACGGGTGAGGCTCAGGCTTCGGGGAAGGGTTAGGGTTCGGGTTCGGGCTAGGGTTAGGGTTAGGGGACGGGGACGGTTTAGGGTCCAGGTGAGGGTACGACAACGCTTTAGGGGGAGTGTGCGTGTGAGGGCGCGGGTTAGTGTCAGCGTACGGGTTAGGATTAGGGGACGGGTGAGGGTCAGGCTTCGGGGAAGGGTTAGGGTTAGGGTTCGGGCTAGGGTTAGGGTTAGGGGACGGGGACGGTTTAGGGTCCAGGTGAGGGTACGACAACGCTTTAGGGGGAGCGTACGTGTGAGGGCGCGGGTTACTGTCAGCGTATGGGTTAGGATTAGGGGACGGGTGAGGGTCACGCTTCGGGGAAGGGTTAGGGTTAGGGTTCGGGCTAGGGTTAGGGTTAGGGGACGGGGACGGTTTAAGGTCCAGGTGAGGGTACGACAACGCTTTAGGGGGAGCGTACGTGTGAGGGCGCGGGTTAGTGTCAGCGTACGGGTTAGGATTAGGGGACGGGTGAGGGTCAGGCTTCGGGGAAGGGTTAGTGTTAGGTTTCGGGCTAGGGTTAGGGTTAGGGGACGGGGACGGTTTAGGGTCCAGGTGAAGGTACGACAACGCTTTAGGGGGAGCGTACGTGTGAGGGCGCGGGTTAGTGTCAGCGTACGGGTTAGGATTAGGGGACGGGTGAGGCTCAGGCTTCGGGGAAGTGTTAGGGTTAGGGTTCGGGCTAGGGTTAGGGTTAGGGGACGGGGACGGTTTAGGGTCCAGGTGAGAGTACGACAACGCTTTAGAGGGAGCGTACGTGTGAGGGCGCGGGTTAGTGTCAGCGTACGGGTTAGGATTAGGGGACGGGTGAGGGTCAGGCTTCGGGGAAGGGTTAGTGTTAGGTTTCGGGCTAGGGTTAGGGTTAGGGGACGGGGACGGTTTAGGGTCCAGGTGAGGGTACGACAACACTTTAGGGGGAGCGTACGTGTGAGGGCGCGGGTTAGTGTCAGCGTACGGGTTAGGATTAGGGGACGGGTGAGGCTCAGGCTTCGGGGAAGTGTTAGGGTTAGGGTTCGGGCTAGGGTTAGGGTTAGGGGACGGGGACGGTTTAGGGTCCAGGTGAGAGTACGACAACGCTTTAGAGGGAGCGTACGTGTGAGGGCGCGGGTTAGTGTCAGCGTACGGGTTAGGATTAGGGGACGGGTGGGGGTCAGGCTTCGGGGAAGGGTTAGGGTTAGGGTTCGGGCTAGGGTTAGGGTTAGGGGACGGGGACGGTTTAGGGTCCAGGTGAGGGTACGACAACACTTTAGGGGGAGCGTACGTGTGAGGGCGCAGGTTAGTGTCAGCGTTGGGTTAGGATTAGGGGACGGGTGAGGGTCAGGCTTCGGGGAAGGGTTAGGGTTAGGGTTCGGGCTAGGGCTAGGGTTAGGGGACGGGGACGGTTTAGGGTCCAGGTGAGGGTACGACAAGGCTTTAGGGGGAGCGTACGTGTGAGGGCGCAGGTTAGTGTCAGCGTACGGGTTAGGATTAGGGGACGGGTGAGGGTCAGGCTTCGGGGAAGGGTTAGGGTTCGGGTTCGGGCTAGGGTTAGGGTTTGGGGACGGGGACGGTTTAGGGTCCAGGTGAGGGTACGACAACGCTTTAGGGGGTGCGTACGTGTGAGGGTGCGGGTTAGTGTCAGCGTACGGGTTAGGATTAGGCGACAGGTGAGTGTCAGGCTTCGGGGAAGGGTTAGGGTTAGGGTTCGGGCTAGGGTTAGGGTTAGGGGACGGGGACGGTTTAGGGTCCAGGTGAGTGTACGACAACGTTTTAGGGGGAGCGTACGTGTGAGCGCGCGGGTTAGTGTCAGCGTACCGGTTAGGATTAGGGGACGCGTGAGGGTCAGGCTTCGGGGAAGGGTTAGGGTTAGGGTTCGGGCTAGGGTTAGGGTTAGGGGACGGGGACGGTTTAGGGTCCAGGTGAGGGTACGACAACGCTTTAGGGGGTGCGTACGTGTGAGGGTGCGGGTTAGTGTCAGCGTACGGGTTAGGATTAGGGGACAGGTGAGTGTCAGGCTTCGGGGAAGGGTTAGGGTTAGGGTTCGGGCTAGGGTTAGGGTTAGGGGACGGGGACGGTTTAGGGTCCAGGTGAGTGTACGACAACGCTTTAGGGGGAGCGTACGTGTGAGCGCGCGGGTTAGTGTCAGCGTACCGGTTAGGATTAGGGGACGGGTGAGGGTCAGGCTTCGGGGAAGGGTTAGGGTTCGGGTTCGGGCTAGGGTTAGGGTTAGGGGACGGGGACGGTTTAGGGTCCAGGTGAGGGTACGACAACGCTTTAGGGGGAGCGTACGTGTGAGGGCGCGGGTTAGTGTCAGCGTACGGGTTAGGATTAGGGGACGGGTGAGGGTCAGGCTTCGGGGAAGGGTTAGGGTTCGGGTTCGGGCTAGGGTTAGGGTTAGGGGACGGGGACGGTTTAGGGTCCAGGTGAGGGTACGACAACGCTTTAGGGGGTGCGTACGTGTGAGGGTGCGGGTTAGTGTCAGCGTACGGGTTAGGATTAGGGGACAGGTGAGGGTCAGGCTTCGGGGAAGGGTTAGGGTTAGGGTTCGGGCTAGGGTTAGCGTTAGGGGACGGGGACGGTTTAGGGTCCAGGTGAGTGTACGACAACGCTTTAGGGGGAGCGTACGTGTGAGGGCGCGGGTTAGTGTCAGCGTACGGGTTAGGATTAGGGGACGGGTGAGGGTCAGGCTTCGGGGAAGGGTTAGGGTTCGGGTTCGGGCTAGGGTTAGGGTTGGGGACGGGGACGGTTTAGGGTCCAGGTGAGGGTACGACAACGCTTTAGGGGGAGCGTACGTGTGAGGGTGCGGGTTAGTGTCAGCGTACGGGTTAGGATTAGGGGACGGGTGAGGGTCAGGCTTCGCGGAAAAGTTAGGGTTAGGGTTCGGGCTAGGGTTAGGGTTAGGGGACGGGAACGGTTTAGGGTCCAGGTGAGGGTACGACAACGCTTTAGGGGGAGCGTACGTGTGAGGGCGCGGGTTAGTGTCAGCGTACGGGTTAGGATTAGGGGACGGGTGAGGGTCAGGCTTTGGGGAAGGGTTAGGGTTCGGGTTCGGGCTAGGGTTAGGGTTAGGGGACGGGGACGGTTTAGGGTCCAGGTGAGGGTACGACAACGCTTTAGGGGGAGCGTACGTGTGAGGGCGCGGGTTAGTGTCAGCGTACGGGTTAGGATTAGGGGACGGGTGAGGGTCAGGCTTCGGGGAAGGGTTAGGGTTCGGGTTCGGGCTAGGGTTAGGGTTAGGGGACGGGGACGGTTTAGGGTCCAGGTGAGGGTACGACAACGCTTTAGGGGGTGCGTACATGTGAGGGTGCGGGTTAGTGTCAGCGTACGGGTTAGGATTAGGGGACAGGTGAGGGTCAGGCTTCGGGGAAGGGTTAGGGTTAGGGTTCGGGCTAGGGTTAGCGTTAGGGGACGGGGACGGTTTAGGGTCCAGGTGAGTGTACGACAACGCTTTAGGGGGAGCGTACGTGTGAGGGCGCGGGTTAGTGTCAGCGTACGGGTTAGGATTAGGGGACGGGTGAGGGTCAGGCTTCGGGGAAGGGTTAGGGTTCGGGTTCGGGCTAGGGTTAGGGTTGGGGACGGGGACGGTTTAGGGTCCAGGTGAGGGTACGACAACGCTTTAGGGGGAGCGTATGTGTGAGGGTGCGGGTTAGTGTCAGCGTACGGGTTAGGATTAGGGGACGGGTGAGGGTCAGGCTTCGCGGAAAGGTTAGGGTTAGGGTTCGGGCTAGGGTTAGGGTTAGGGGACGGGAACGGTTTAGGGTCCAGGTGAGGGTACGACAACGCTTTAGGGGGAGCGTACGTGTGAGGGCGCGGGTTAGTGTCAGCGTACGGGTTAGGATTAGGGGACGGGTGAGTGTCAGGCTTTGGGGAAGGGTTAGGGTTCGGGTTCGGGCTAGGGTTAGGGTTAGGGGACGGGGACGGTTTAAGGTCCACGTGAGGGTACGACAACGCTTTAGGGGGAGCGTACGTGTGAGGGCGCGGGTTAGTGTCAGCGTACGGGTTAGGATTAGGGGACGGGTGAGGGTCAGGCTTCGGGGAAGGGTTAGGGTTAGGGTTCGGGCTAGGGTTAGGGTTAGGGGACGGGGACGGTTTAGGGTCCAGGTGAGGGCACGACAACGCTTTAGGGGGAGCGTACGTGTGAGGGCGCGGGTTAGTGTCAGCGTACGGGTTAGGATTAGGGGACGGGTGAGTGTCAGGCTTCGGGGAAGTGTTAGGGTTAGGGTTCGGGCTAGGGTTAGGGTTAGGGGACGGGGACGGTTTAGGGTCCAGGTGAGGGTACGACAACGCTTTAGGGGGAGTGTACGTGTGAGGGCGCGGGTTAGTGTCAGCGTACGGGTTAGGATTAGGGGACGGGTGAGTGTCAGGCTTCGGGGAAGGGTTAGGGTTAGGGTTCGGGCTAGGGTTAGGGTTAGGGGACGGGGACGGTTTAGGGTCCAGGTGAGGGTACGACAACGCTTTAGGGGGAGCGTACGTGTGAGGGCGCGGGTTACTGTCAGCGTATGGGTTAGGATTAGGGGACGGGTGAGGGTCAGGCTTCGGGGAAGGGTTAGGGTTAGGGTTCGGGCTAGGGTTAGGGTTAGGGGACGGGGACGGTTTAGGGTCCAGGTGAGGGTACGACAACGCTTTAGGGGGAGCGTACGTGTGAGGGCGCGGGTTAGTGTCAGCGTACGGGTTAGGATTAGGGGACGGTTGAGGGTCAGGCTTCGGGGAAGGGTTAGTGTTAGGTTTCGGGCTAGGGTTAGGGTTAGGGGACGGGGACGGTTTAGGGTCCAGGTGAAGGTACGACAACGCTTTAGGGGGAGCGTACGTGTGAGGGCGCGGGTTAGTGTCAGCGTACGGGTTAGGATTAGGGGACGGGTGAGGCTCAGGCTTCGGGGAAGTGTTAGTGTTAGGGTTCGGGCTAGGGTTAGGGTTAGGGGACGGGGACGGTTTAGGGTCCAGGTGAGGGTACGACAACGCTTTAGAGGGAGCGTACGTGTGAGGGCGCGGGTTAGTGTCAGCGTACGGGTTAGGATTAGGGGACGGGTGGGGGTCAGGCTTCGGGGAAGGGTTAGGGTTAGGTTTCGGGCTAGGGTTAGGGTTAGGGGACGGGGACGGTTTAGGGTCCAGGTGAGGGTACGACAACGCTTTAGGGGGAGCGTACGTGTGAGGGCGCGGGTTAGTGTCAGCGTACGGGTTAGGATTAGGGGACGGGTGGGGGTCAGGCTTCGGGGAAGGGTTAGGGTTAGGTTTCGGGCTAGGGTTAGGGTTAGGGAACGGGGACGGTTTAGGGTCCAGATGAGGGTACGACAACGCTTTAGGGGGAGCGTACGTGTGAGGGCGCAGGTTAGTGTCAGCGTACGGGTTAGGATTAGGGGACGGGTGAGGGTCAGGCTTCGGGGAAGGGTTAGGGTTCGGGTTCGGGCTAGGGTTAGGGTTAGGGGACGGGGACGGTTTAGGGTCCAGGTGAGGGTACGACAACGCTTTCGAGGGAGCGTACGTGTGAGGGCGCGGGTTAGTGTCAGCGTACGGGTTAGGATTAGGGGACGGGTGGGGGTCAGGCTTCGGGGAAGGGTTAGGGTTAGGTTTCGGGCTAGGGTTAGGGTTAGGGGACGGGGACGGTTTAGGGTCCAGGTGAGGGTACGACAACGCTTTAGGGGGAGCGTACGTGTGAGGGCGCAGGTTAGTGTCAGCGTACGGGTTAGGATTAGGGGACGGGTGAGGGTCAGGCTTCGGGGAAGGGTTAGGGTTAGGGTTCGGGCTAGGGTTAGGGTTAGGGGACGGGGACGGTTTAGGGTCCAGGTGAGGGTACGACAACGCTTTAGGGGGAGCGTACGTTTGAGGGCGCAGGTTAGTGTCAGCGTACGGGTTAGGATTAGGGGACGGGTGAGGGTCAGGCTTCGGGGAAGGGTTAGGGTTAGGGTTCGGGCTAGGGTTAGGGTTAGGGGACGGGGACGGTTTAGTGTCCAGGTGAGGGTACGACAACGCTTTAGGGGGACCGTACGTTTGAGGGCGCAGGTTAGTGTCAGCGTACGGGTTAGGATTAGGGGACGGGTGAGGGTCAGGCTTCGGGGAAGGGTTAGGGTTCGGGTTCGGGCTAGGGTTAGGGTTAGGGGACGGGGACGGTTTAGGGTCCAGGTGAGGGTACGACAACGCTTTAGGGGGTGCGTACGTGTGAGGGTGCGGGTTAGTGTCAGCGTACGGGTTAGGATTAGGCGACAGGTGAGGGTCAGGCTTCGGGGAAGGGTTAGGGTTAGGGTTCGGGCTAGGGTTAGGGTTAGGGGACGGGGACGGTTTAGGGTCCAGGTGAGTGTACGACAACGTTTTAGGGGGAGCGTACGTGTGAGCGCGCGGGTTAGTGTCAGCGTACCGGTTAGGATTAGGGGACGGGTGAGGGTCAGGCTTCGGGGAAGGGTTAGGGTTAGGGTTCGGGCTAGGGTTAGGGTTAGGGGACGGGGACGGTTTAGGGTCCAGGTGAGGGTACGACAACGCTTTAGGGGGTGCGTACGTGTGAGGGTGCGGGTTAGTGTCAGCGTACGGGTTAGGATTAGGGGACAGGTGAGTGTCAGGCTTCGGGGAAGGGTTAGGTTTAGGGTTCGGGCTAGGGTTAGGGTTAGGGGACGGGGACGGTTTAGGGTCCAGGTGAGTGTACGACAACGCTTTAGGGGGAGCGTACGTGTGAGCGCGCGGGTTAGTGTCAGCGTACCGGTTAGGATTAGGGGACGGGTGAGGGTCAGGCTTCGGGGAAGGGTTAGGGTTCGGGTTCGGGCTAGGGTTAGGGTTAGGGGACGGGGACGGTTTAGGGTCCAGGTGAGGGTACGACAACGCTTTAGGGGGAGTGTAAGTGTGAGGGCGCGGGTTAGTGTCAGCGTACGGTTTAGGATTAGGGGACGGGTGAGTGTCAGGCTTCGGGGAAGGGTTAGGGTTAGGGTTCGGGCTAGGGTTAGGGTTAGGGGACGGGGACGGTTTAGGGTCCAGGTGAGGGTACGACAACGCTTTAGGGGGTGCGTACGTGTGAGGGTGCGGGTTAGTGTCAGCGTACGGGTTAGGATTAGGGGACAGGTGAGGGTCAGGCTTCGGGGAAGGGTTAGGGTTAGGGTTCGGGCTAGGGTTAGCGTTAGGGGACGGGGACGGTTTAGGGTCCAGGTGAGTGTACGACAACGCTTTAGGGGGAGCGTACGTGTGAGCGCGCGGGTTAGTGTCAGCGTACCGGTTAGGATTAGGGGACGGGTGAGGGTCAGGCTTCGGGGAAGGGTTAGGGTTCGGGTTCGGGCTAGGGTTAGGGTTGGGGACGGGGACGGTTTAGGGTCCAGGTGAGGGTACGACAACGCTTTAGGGGGAGCGTACGTGTGAGGGTGCGGGTTAGTGTCAGCGTACGGGTTAGGATTAGGGGACGGGTGAGGGTCAGGCTTCGCGGAAAGGTTAGGGTTAGGTTTCGGGCTAGGGTTAGGGTTAGGGGACGGGAACGGTTTAGGGTCCAGGTGAGGGTACGACAACGTTTTAGGGGGAGCGTACGTGTGAAGGCGTGGGTTAGTGTCAGCGTACGGTTTAGGATTAGGGGACGGGTGAGGGTCAGGCTTTGGGGAAGGGTTAGGGTTCGGGTTCGGGCTAGGGTTAGGGTTAGGGGACGGGGACGGTTTAGGGTCCAGGTGAGGTTACGACAACGGTTTAGGGGGAGCGTACGTGTGAGGGCGCGGGTTAGTGTCAGCGTACGGGTTAGGATTAGGGGACGGGTGAGGGTCAGGCTTCGGGGAAGGGTTAGGGTTAGGGTTCGGGCTAGGGTTAGGGTTAGGGGACGGGGACGGTTTAGGGTCCAGGTGAGGGCACGACAACGCTTTAGGGGGAGCGTACGTGTGAGGGCGCGGGTTAGTGTCAGCGTACGGGTTAGGATTAGGGGACGGGTGAGTGTCAGGCTTCGGGGAAGTGTTAGGGTTAGGGTTCGGGCTAGGGTTAGGGTTAGGGGACGGGGACGGTTTAGGGTCCAGGTGAGGGTACGACAACGCTTTAGGGGGAGTGTACGTGAGAGGGCGCGGGTTAGTGTCAGCGTACGGGTTAGGATTAGGGGACGGGTGAGGGTCAGGCTTCGGGGAAGGGTTAGGGTTAGGGTTCGGGCTAGGGTTAGGGTTAGGGGACGGGGACGGTTTAGGGTCCAGGTGAGGGTACGACAACGCTTTAGGGGGAGCGTACGTGTGAGGGCGCGGGTTACTGTCAGCGTATGGGTTAGGATTAGGGGACGGGTGAGGGTCAGGCTTCGGGGAAGGGTTAGGGTTAGGGTTCGGGCTAGGGTTAGGGTTAGGGGACGGGGACGGTTTAGGGTCCAGGTGAGGGTACGACAACGCTTTAGGGGGAGCGTACGTGTGAGGGCGCGGGTTAGTGTCAGCGTACGGGTTAGGATTAGGGGACGGGTGAGGGTCAGGCTTCGGGGAAGGGTTGGTGTTAGGTTTCGGGCTAGGGTTAGGGTTAGGGGACGGGGACGGTTTAGGGTCCAGGTGAAGGTACGACAACGCTTTAGGGGGAGCGTACGTGTGAGGGCGCGGGTTAGTGTCAGCGTACGGGTTAGGATTAGGGGACGGGTGAGTCTCAGGCTTCGGGGAAGTGTTAGGGTTAGGGTTCGGGCTAGGGTTAGGGTTAGGGGACGGGGACGGTTTAGGGTCCAGGTGAGGGTACGACAACGCTTTAGGGGGAGCGTACGTGTGAGGGCGCGGGTTAGTGTCAGCGTACGGGTTAGGATTAGGGGACGGGTGAGGGTCAGGCTTCGGGGAAGGGTTAGGGTTAGGTTTCGGGCTAGGGTTAGGGTTAGGGGACGGGGACCGTTTAGTGTCCAGGTGAGGGTACGACAACGCTTTAGGGGGAGCGTACGTGTGAGGACGCAGGTTAGTGTCAGCGTACGGGTTAGGATTAGGGGACGGGTGAGGGTCAGGCTTCGGGGAAGGGTTAGGTTTCGGGTTCGGGCTTGGGTTAGGGTTAGGGGACAGGGACGGTTTAGGGTCCAGGTGAGGGTACGACAACGCTTTAGGGGAGCGTACGTGTGAGGGTGCGGGTTAGTGTCAGCGTACGGGTTAGGATTAGGGGACGGGTGAGGGTCAGGCTTCGGGGAAAGGTTAGGGTTAGGGTTCGGGCTAGGGTTAGGGTTAGGGGACGGGGACGGTTTAGGGTCCAGGTGAGGGTACGACAACGCTTTAGGTGGAGCGTACGTGTGAGGGTGCGGGTTAGTGTCAGCGTACGGGTTAGGATTAGGGGACGGGTGAGGGTCAGGCTTCGGGGAAGGGTTAGGGTTCGGGTTCGGGCTAGGGTTAGGGTTAGGGGACGGGGACAGTTTAGGGTCCAGGTGAGGGTACGACAACGCTTTAGGGGGTGCGTACGTGTGAGGGTGCGGGTTAGTGTCAGCGTACGGGTTAGGATTAGGGGACAGGTGAGGGTCAGGCTTCGGGGAAGGGTTAGGGTTAGGGTTCGGGCTAGGGTTAGCGTTAGGGGACGGGGACGGTTTAGGGTCCAGGTGAGTGTACGACAACGCTTTAGGGGGAGCGTACGTGTGAGCGCGCCGGTTAGTGTCAGCGTACCGGTTAGGATTAGGGGACGGGTGAGGGTCAGGCTTCGGGGAAGGGTTAGGGTTCGGGTTCGGGCTAGGGTTAGGGTTGGGGACGGGGACGGTTTAGGGTCCAGGTGAGGGTACGACAACGCTTTAGGGGGAGCGTACGTGTGAGGGTGCGGGTTAGTGTCAGCGTACGGGTTAGGATTAGGGGACGGGTGAGGGTCAGGCTTCGCGGAAAGGTTAGGGTTAGGGTTCGGGCTAGGGTTAGGGTTAGGGGACGGGAACGGTTTAGGGTCCAGGTGAGGGTACGACAACGCTTTAGGGGGAGCGTACGTGTGAGGGCGCAGGTTAGTGTCAGCGTACGGGTTAGGATTAGGGGACGGGTGAGGGTCAGGCTTCGGGGAAGGGTTAGGGTTCGGGTTCGGGCTAGGGTTAGGGTTAGGGGACGGGGACGGTTTAGGGTCCAGGTGAGGGTACGACAACGCTTTAGGGGGTGCGTACGTGTGAGGGTGCGGGTTAGTGTCAGCGTACGGGTTAGGATTAGGCGACAGGTGAGGGTCAGGCTTCGGGGAAGGGTTAGGGTTAGGGTTCGGGCTAGGGTTAGGGTTAGGGGACGGGGACGGTTTAGGGTCCAGGTGAGTGTACGACAACGTTTTAGGGGGAGCGTACGTGTGAGCGCGCGGGTTAGTGTCAGCGTACCGGTTAGGATTAGGGGACGGGTGAGGGTCAGGCTTCGGGGAAGGGTTAGGGTTAGGGTTCGGGCTAGGGTTAGGGTTAGGGGACGGGGACGGTTTAGGGTCCAGGTGAGGGTACGACAACGCTTTAGGGGGTGCGTACGTGTGAGGGTGCGGGTTAGTGTCAGCGTACGGGTTAGGATTAGGGGACAGGTGAGTGTCAGGCTTCGGGGAAGGGTTAGGTTTAGGGTTCGGGCTAGGGTTAGGGTTAGGGGACGGGGACGGTTTAGGGTCCAGGTGAGTGTACGACAACGCTTTAGGGGGAGCGTACGTGTGAGCGCGCGGGTTAGTGTCAGCGTACCGGTTAGGATTAGGGGACGGGTGAGGGTCAGGCTTCGGGGAAGGGTTAGGGTTCGGGTTCGGGCTAGGGTTAGGGTTAGGGGACGGGGACGGTTTAGGGTCCAGGTGAGGGTACGACAACGCTTTAGGGGGAGTGTAAGTGTGAGGGCGCGGGTTAGTGTCAGCGTACGGTTTAGGATTAGGGGACGGGTGAGTGTCAGGCTTCGGGGAAGGGTTAGGGTTAGGGTTCGGGCTAGGGTTAGGGTTAGGGGACGGGGACGGTTTAGGGTCCAGGTGAGGGTACGACAACGCTTTAGGGGGTGCGTACGTGTGAGGGTGCGGGTTAGTGTCAGCGTACGGGTTAGGATTAGGGGACAGGTGAGGGTCAGGCTTCGGGGAAGGGTTAGGGTTAGGGTTCGGGCTAGGGTTAGCGTTAGGGGACGGGGACGGTTTAGGGTCCAGGTGAGTGTACGACAACGCTTTAGGGGGAGCGTACGTGTGAGCGCGCGGGTTAGTGTCAGCGTACCGGTTAGGATTAGGGGACGGGTGAGGGTCAGGCTTCGGGGAAGGGTTAGGGTTCGGGTTCGGGCTAGGGTTAGGGTTGGGGACGGGGACGGTTTAGGGTCCAGGTGAGGGTACGACAACGCTTTAGGGGGAGCGTACGTGTGAGGGTGCGGGTTAGTGTCAGCGTACGGGTTAGGATTAGGGGACGGGTGAGGGTCAGGCTTCGCGGAAAGGTTAGGGTTAGGTTTCGGGCTAGGGTTAGGGTTAGGGGACGGGAACGGTTTAGGGTCCAGGTGAGGGTACGACAACGTTTTAGGGGGAGCGTACGTGTGAAGGCGTGGGTTAGTGTCAGCGTACGGTTTAGGATTAGGGGACGGGTGAGGGTCAGGCTTTGGGGAAGGGTTAGGGTTCGGGTTCGGGCTAGGGTTAGGGTTAGGGGACGGGGACGGTTTAGGGTCCAGGTGAGGTTACGACAACGGTTTAGGGGGAGCGTACGTGTGAGGGCGCGGGTTAGTGTCAGCGTACGGGTTAGGATTAGGGGACGGGTGAGGGTCAGGCTTCGGGGAAGGGTTAGGGTTAGGGTTCGGGCTAGGGTTAGGGTTAGGGGACGGGGACGGTTTAGGGTCCAGGTGAGGGCACGACAACGCTTTAGGGGGAGCGTACGTGTGAGGGCGCGGGTTAGTGTCAGCGTACGGGTTAGGATTAGGGGACGGGTGAGTGTCAGGCTTCGGGGAAGTGTTAGGGTTAGGGTTCGGGCTAGGGTTAGGGTTAGGGGACGGGGACGGTTTAGGGTCCAGGTGAGGGTACGACAACGCTTTAGGGGGAGTGTACGTGAGAGGGCGCGGGTTAGTGTCAGCGTACGGGTTAGGATTAGGGGACGGGTGAGGGTCAGGCTTCGGGGAAGGGTTAGGGTTAGGGTTCGGGCTAGGGTTAGGGTTAGGGGACGGGGACGGTTTAGGGTCCAGGTGAGGGTACGACAACGCTTTAGGGGGAGCGTACGTGTGAGGGCGCGGGTTACTGTCAGCGTATGGGTTAGGATTAGGGGACGGGTGAGGGTCAGGCTTCGGGGAAGGGTTAGGGTTAGGGTTCGGGCTAGGGTTAGGGTTAGGGGACGGGGACGGTTTAGGGTCCAGGTGAGGGTACGACAACGCTTTAGGGGGAGCGTACGTGTGAGGGCGCGGGTTAGTGTCAGCGTACGGGTTAGGATTAGGGGACGGGTGAGGGTCAGGCTTCGGGGAAGGGTTGGTGTTAGGTTTCGGGCTAGGGTTAGGGTTAGGGGACGGGGACGGTTTAGGGTCCAGGTGAAGGTACGACAACGCTTTAGGGGGAGCGTACGTGTGAGGGCGCGGGTTAGTGTCAGCGTACGGGTTAGGATTAGGGGACGGGTGAGTCTCAGGCTTCGGGGAAGTGTTAGGGTTAGGGTTCGGGCTAGGGTTAGGGTTAGGGGACGGGGACGGTTTAGGGTCCAGGTGAGGGTACGACAACGCTTTAGGGGGAGCGTACGTGTGAGGGCGCGGGTTAGTGTCAGCGTACGGGTTAGGATTAGGGGACGGGTGAGGGTCAGGCTTCGGGGAAGGGTTAGGGTTAGGTTTCGGGCTAGGGTTAGGGTTAGGGGACGGGGACCGTTTAGTGTCCAGGTGAGGGTACGACAACGCTTTAGGGGGAGCGTACGTGTGAGGACGCAGGTTAGTGTCAGCGTACGGGTTAGGATTAGGGGACGGGTGAGGGTCAGGCTTCGGGGAAGGGTTAGGTTTCGGGTTCGGGCTTGGGTTAGGGTTAGGGGACAGGGACGGTTTAGGGTCCAGGTGAGGGTACGACAACGCTTTAGGGGAGCGTACGTGTGAGGGTGCGGGTTAGTGTCAGCGTACGGGTTAGGATTAGGGGACGGGTGAGGGTCAGGCTTCGGGGAAAGGTTAGGGTTAGGGTTCGGGCTAGGGTTAGGGTTAGGGGACGGGGACGGTTTAGGGTCCAGGTGAGGGTACGACAACGCTTTAGGTGGAGCGTACGTGTGAGGGTGCGGGTTAGTGTCAGCGTACGGGTTAGGATTAGGGGACGGGTGAGGGTCAGGCTTCGGGGAAGGGTTAGGGTTCGGGTTCGGGCTAGGGTTAGGGTTAGGGGACGGGGACAGTTTAGGGTCCAGGTGAGGGTACGACAACGCTTTAGGGGGTGCGTACGTGTGAGGGTGCGGGTTAGTGTCAGCGTACGGGTTAGGATTAGGGGACAGGTGAGGGTCAGGCTTCGGGGAAGGGTTAGGGTTAGGGTTCGGGCTAGGGTTAGCGTTAGGGGACGGGGACGGTTTAGGGTCCAGGTGAGTGTACGACAACGCTTTAGGGGGAGCGTACGTGTGAGCGCGCCGGTTAGTGTCATCGTACCGGTTAGGATTAGGGGACGGGTGAGGGTCAGGCTTCGGGGAAGGGTTAGGGTTCGGGTTCGGGCTAGGGTTAGGGTTGGGGACGGGGACGGTTTAGGGTCCAGGTGAGGGTACGACAACGCTTTAGGGGGAGCGTACGTGTGAGGGTGCGGGTTAGTGTCAGCGTACGGGTTAGGATTAGGGGACGGGTGAGGGTCAGGCTTCGCGGAAAGGTTAGGGTTAGGGTTCGGGCTAGGGTTAGGGTTAGGGGACGGGAACGGTTTAGGGTCCAGGTGAGGGTACGACAACGCTTTAGGGGGAGCGTACGTGTGAGGGCGTGGGTTAGTGTCAGCGTACGGTTTAGGATTAGGGGACGGGTGAGGGTCAGGCTTTGGGGAAGGGTTAGGGTTCGGGTTCGGGCTAGGGTTAGGGTTAGGGGACGGGGACGGTTTAGGGTCCAGGTGAGATTACGACAACGGTTTAGGGGGAGCGTACGTGTGAGGGCGCGGGTTAGTGTCAGCGTACGGGTTAGGATTAGGGGACGGGTGAGGGTCAGGCTTCGGGGAAGGGTTAGGGTTAGGGTTCGGGCTAGGGTTAGGGTTAGGGGACGGGGACGGTTTAGGGTCCAGGTGAGGGCACGACAACGCTTTAGGGGGAGCGTACGTGTGAGGGCGCGGGTTAGTGTCAGCGTACGGGTTAGGATTAGGGGACGGGTGAGTTTCAGGCTTCGGGGAAGTGTTAGGGTTAGGGTTCGGGCTAGGGTTAGGGTTAGGGGACGGGGACGGTTTAGGGTCCAGGTGAGGGTACGACAACGCTTTAGGGGGAGTGTACGTGAGAGGGCGCGGGTTAGTGTCAGCGTACGGGTTAGGATTAGGGGACGGGTGAGGGTCAGGCTTCGGGGAAGGGTTAGGGTTAGGGTTCGGGCTAGGGTTAGGGTTAGGGGACGGGGACGGTTTAGGGTCCAGGTGAGGGTACGACAACGCTTTAGGGGGAGCGTACGTGTGAGGGCGCGGGTTACTGTCAGCGTATGGGTTAGGATTAGGGGACGGGTGAGGGTCAGGCTTCGGGGAAGGGTTGGTGTTAGGTTTCGGGCTAGGGTTAGGGTTAGGGGACGGGGACGGTTTAGGGTCCAGGTGAAGGTACGACAACGCTTTAGGGGGAGCGTACGTGTGAGGGCGCGGGTTAGTGTCAGCGTACGGGTTAGGATTAGGGGACGGGTGAGTCTCAGGCTTCGGGGAAGTGTTAGGGTTAGAGTTCGGGCTAGGGTTAGGGTTAGGGGACGGGGACGGTTTAGGGTCCAGGTGAGGGTACGACAACGCTTTAGGGGGAGCGTACGTGTGAGGGCGCGGGTTAGTGTCAGCGTACGGGTTAGGATTAGGGGACGGGTGAGGGTCAGGCTTCGGGGAAGGGTTAGGGTTAGGTTTCGGGCTAGGGTTAGGGTTAGGGGACGGGGACGGTTTAGTGTCCAGGTGAGGGTACGACAACGCTTTAGGGGGAGCGTACGTGTGAGGACGCAGGTTAGTGTCAGCGTACGGGTTAGGATTAGGGGACGGGTGAGGGTCAGGCTTCGGGGAAGGGTTAGGTTTCGGGTTCGGGCTTGGGTTAGGGTTAGGGGACAGGGACGGTTTAGGGTCCAGGTGAGGGTACGACAACGCTTTAGGGGGAGCGTACGTGTGAGGGTGCGGGTTAGTGTCAGCGTACGGGTTAGGATTAGGGGACGGGTGAGGCTCAGGCTTTGGGGAAGGGTTAGGGTTCGGGTTCGGGCTAGGGTTAGGGTTAGGGGACGGGGACGGTTTAGGGTCCAGGTGAGGGTACGACAACGCTTTAGGGGGTGCGTACGTTTGAGGGTGCGGGTTAGTGTCAGCGTACGGGTTATGATTAGGCGACAGGTGAGGGTCAGGCTTCGGGGAAGGGTTAGGGTTAGGGTTCGGGCTAGGGTTAGGGTTAGGGGACGGGGACGGTTTAGGGTCCAGGTGAGTGTACGACAACGTTTTAGGGGGAGCGTACGTGTGAGCGCGCGGGTTAGTGTCAGCGTACCGGTTAGGATTAGGGGACGGGTGAGGGTCAGGCTTCGGGGAAGGGTTAGGGTTCGGGTTCGGGCTAGGGTTAGGGTTAGGGGACGGGGACGGTTTAGGGTCCAGGTGAGGGTACGACAACGCTTTAGGGGGAGCGTACGTGTGAGCGCGCGGGTTAGTGTCAGCGTACCGGTTAGGATTAGGGGACGGGTGAGGGTCAGGCTTCGGGGAAGGGTTAGGGTTCGGGTTCGGGCTAGGGTTAGGGTTAGGGGACGGGGACGGTTTAGGGTCCAGGTGAGGGTACGACAACGCTTTAGGGGGAGCGTACGTGTGAGGGCGCGGGTTAGTGTCAGCGTACGGGTTAGGATTAGGGGACGGGTGAGGGTCATGCTTCGGGGAAGGGTTAGGGTTAGGGTTCGGGCTAGGGTTAGGGTTAGGGGACGGGGACGGTTTAGGGTCCAGGTGAGGGCACGACAACGCTTTAGGGGGAGCGTACGTGTGAGAGCGCGGGTTAGTGTTAGCGTACGGGTTAGGATTAGGGGACGGGTGAGGTTCAGGCTTCAGGGAAGGGTTAGGGTTAGGGTTCGGGCTAGGGTTAGGGTTAGGGGACGGGGACGGTTTAGGGTCCAGGTGAGGGTACGACAATGCTTTAGGGGGAGCGTGCGTGTGAGGGCGCAGGTTAGTGTCAGCGTACGGGTTAGGATTAGGGGACGGGTGAGGGTCAGGCTTCGGGGAAGGGTTAGGGTTCGGGTTCGGGCTAGGGTTAGGGTTAGGGGACGGGGACGGTTTAGGGTCCAGGTGAGGGTACGACAACGCTTTACGGGGAGCATACGTGTGAGGGCGCGGGTTAGTGTCAGCGTACGGGTTAGGATTACGGGACGGGTGAGGGTCAGGCTTCGGGGAAGGGTTAGGGTTCGGGTTCGGGCTAGGGTTAGTGTTAGGGGACGGGGACGGTTTAGGGTCCAGGTGAGGGTACGACAACGGTTTAGGGGGAGTGTACGTGTGAGGGCGCGGGTCAGTGTCAGCGTACGGGTTAGGATTAGGGGACGGGTGAGGGTCAGGCTTCGGGGAAGGGTTAGGTTTCGGGTTCGGGCTTGGGTTAGGGTTAGGGGACAGGGACGGTTTAGGGTCCAGGTGAGGGTACGACAACGCTTTAGGGGAGCGTACGTGTGAGGGTGCGGGTTAGTGTCAGCGTACGGGTTAGGATTAGGGGACGGGTGAGGGTCAGGCTTCGGGGAAAGGTTAGGGTTAGGGTTCGGGCTAGGGTTAGGGTTAGGGGACGGGGACGGTTTAGGGTCCAGGTGAGGGTACGACAACGCTTTAGGTGGAGCGTACGTGTGAGGGTGCGGGTTAGTGTCAGCGTACGGGTTAGGATTAGGGGACGGGTGAGGGTCAGGCTTCGGGGAAGGGTTAGGGTTCGGGTTCGGGCTAGGGTTAGGGTTAGGGGACGGGGACGGTTTAGGGTCCAGGTGAGGGTACGACAACGCTTTAGGGGGTGCGTACGTGTGAGGGTGCGGGTTAGTGTCAGCGTACGGGTTAGGATTAGGGGACAGGTGAGGGTCAGGCTTCGGGGAAGGGTTAGGGTTAGGGTTCGGGCTTGGGTTAGCGTTAGGGGACGGGGACGGTTTAGGGTCCAGGTGAGTGTACGACAACGCTTTAGGGGGAGCGTACGTGTGAGCGCGCGGGTTAGTGTCAGCGTACCGGTTAGGATTAGGGGACGGGTGAGGGTCAGGCTTCGGGGAAGGGTTAGGGTTCGGGTTCGGGCTAGGGTTAGGGTTGGGGACGGGGACGGTTTAGGGTCCAGGTGAGGGTACGACAACGCTTTAGGGGGAGCGTACGTGTGAGGGTGCGGGTTAGTGTCAGCGTACGGGTTAGGATTAGGGGACGGGTGAGGGTCAGGCTTCGCGGAAAGGTTAGGGTTAGGGTTCGGGCTAGGGTTAGGGTTAGGGGACGGGAACGGTTTAGGGTCCAGGTGAGGGTACGACAACGTTTTAGGGGGAGCGTACGTGTGAGGGCGTGGGTTAGTGTCAGCGTACGGTTTAGGATTAGGGGACGGGTGAGGGTCAGGCTTTGGGGAAGGGTTAGGGTTCGGGTTCGGGCTAGGGTTAGGGTTAGGGGACGGGGACGGTTTAGGGTCCAGGTGAGGTTACGACAACGGTTTAGGGGGAGCGTACGTGTGAGGGCGCGGGTTAGTGTCAGCGTACGGGTTAGGATTAGGGGACGGGTGAGGGTCAGGCTTCGGGGAAGGGTTAGGGTTAGGGTTCGGGCTAGGGTTAGGGTTAGGGGACGGGGACGGTTTAGGGTCCAGGTGAGGGCACGACAACGCTTTAGGGGGAGCGTACGTGTGAGGGCGCGGGTTAGTGTCAGCGTACGGGTTAGGATTAGGGGACGGGTGAGTGTCAGGCTTCGGGGAAGTGTTAGGGTTAGGGTTCGGGCTAGGGTTAGGGTTAGGGGACGGGGACGGTTTAGGGTCCAGGTGAGGGTACGACAACGCTTTAGGGGGAGCGTACGTGAGAGAGCGCGGGTTAGTTAGCGTACGGGTTAGGATTAGGGGACGGGTGAGGGTCAGGCTTCGGGGAAGGGTTAGGGTTAGGGTTCGGGCTAGGGTTAGGGTTAGGGGACGGGGACGGTTTAGGGTCCAGGTGAGGGTACGACAACGCTTTAGGGGGAGCGTACGTGTGAGGGCGCGGGTTACTGTCAGCGTATGGGTTAGGATTAGGGGACGGGTGAGGGTCAGGCTTCGGGGAAGGGTTAGGGTTAGGGTTCGGGCTAGGGTTAGGGTTAGGGGACGGGGACGGTTTAGGGTCCAGGTGAGGGTACGACAACGCTTTAGGGGGAGCGTACGTGTGAGGGCGCGGGTTAGTGTCAGCGTACGGGTTAGGATTAGGGGACGGGTGAGGGTCAGGCTTCGGGGAAGGGTTGGTGTTAGGTTTCGGGCTAGGGTTAGGGTTAGGGGACGGGGACGGTTTAGGGTCCAGGTGAAGGTACGACAACGCTTTAGGGGGAGCGTACGTGTGAGGGCGCGGGTTAGTGTCAGCGTACGGGTTAGGATTAGGGGACGGGTGAGTCTCAGGCTTCGGGGAAGTGTTAGGGTTAGGGTTCGGGCTAGGGTTAGGGTTAGGGGACGGGGACGGTTTAGGGTCCAGGTGAGGGTACGACAACGCTTTAGGGGGAGCGTACGTGTGAGGGCGCGGGTTAGTGTCAGCGTACGGGTTAGGATTAGGGGACGGGTGAGGGTCAGGCTTCGGGGAAGGGTTAGGGTTAGGTTTCGGGCTAGGGTTAGGGTTAGGGGACGGGGACCGTTTAGTGTCCAGGTGAGGGTACGACAACGCTTTAGGGGGAGCGTCCGTGTGAGGACGCAGGTTAGTGTCAGCGTACGGGTTAGGATTAGGGGACGGGTGAGGGTCAGGCTTCGGGGAAGGGTTAGGTTTCGGGTTCGGGCTTGGGTTAGGGTTAGGGGACAGGGACGGTTTAGGGTCCAGGTGAGGGTACGACAACGCTTTAGGGGAGCGTACGTGTGAGGGTGCGGGTTAGTGTCAGCGTACGGGTTAGGATTAGGGGACGGGTGAGGGTCAGGCTTCGGGGAAGGGTTAGGGTTCGGGTTCGGGCTAGGGTTAGGGTTAGGGGACGGGGACGGTTTAGGGTCCAGGTGAGGGTACGACAACGCTTTAGGGGGTGCGTACGTGTGAGGGTGCGGGTTAGTGTCAGCGTACGGGTTAGGATTAGGGGACAGGTGAGGGTCAGGCTTCGGGGAAGGGTTAGGGTTAGGGTTCGGGCTAGGGTTAGCGTTAGGGGACGGGGACGGTTTAGGGTCCAGGTGAGTGTACGACAACGCTTTAGGGGGAGCGTACGTGTGAGCGCGCCGGTTAGTGTCAGCGTACCGGTTAGGATTAGGGGACGGGTGAGGGTCAGGCTTCGGGGAAGGGTTAGGGTTCGGGTTCGGGCTAGGGTTAGGGTTGGGGACGGGGACGGTTTAGGGTCCAGGTGAGGGTACGACAACGCTTTAGGGGGAGCGTACGTGTGAGGGTGCGGGTTAGTGTCAGCGTACGGGTTAGGATTAGGGGACGGGTGAGGGTCAGGCTTCGCGGAAAGGTTAGGGTTAGGGTTCGGGCTAGGGTTAGGGTTAGGGGACGGGAACGGTTTAGGGTCCAGGTGAGGGTACGACAACGCTTTAGGGGGAGCGTACGTGTGAGGGCGTGGGTTAGTGTCAGCGTACGGTTTAGGATTAGGGGACGGGTGAGGGTCAGGCTTTGGGGAAGGGTTAGGGTTCGGGTTCGGGCTAGGGTTAGGGTTAGGGGACGGGGACGGTTTAGGGTCCAGGTGAGGTTACGACAACGGTTTAGGGGGAGCGTACGTGTGAGGGCGCGGGTTAGTGTCAGCGTACGGGTTAGGATTAGGGGACGGGTGAGGGTCAGGCTTCGGGGAAGGGTTAGGGTTAGGGTTCGGGCTAGGGTTAGGGTTAGGGGACGGGGACGGTTTAGGGTCCAGGTGAGAGCACGACAACGCTTTAGGGGGAGCGTACGTGTGAGGGCGCGGGTTAGTGTCAGCGTACGGGTTAGGATTAGGGGACGGGTGAGTTTCAGGCTTCGGGGAAGGGTTAGGGTTAGGGTTCGGGCTAGGGTTAGGGTTAGGGGACGGGGACGGTTTAGGGTCCAGGTGAGGGTACGACAACGCTTTAGGGGGAGTGTACGTGAGAGGGCGCGGGTTAGTGTCAGCGTACGGGTTAGGATTAGGGGACGGGTGAGGGTCAGGCTTCGGGGAAGGGTTAGGGTTAGGGTTCGGGCTAGGGTTAGGGTTAGGGGACGGGGACGGTTTAGGGTCCAGGTGAGGGTACGACAACGCTTTAGGGGGAGCGTACGTGTGAGGGCGCGGGTTACTGTCAGCGTATGGGTTAGGATTAGGGGACGGGTGAGGGTCAGGCTTCGGGGAAGGGTTAGGGTTAGGGTTCGGGCTAGGGTTAGGGTTAGGGGACGGGGACGGTTTAGGGTCCAGGTGAGGGTACGACAACGCTTTAGGGGGAGCGTACGTGTGAGGGCGCGGGTTAGTGTCAGCGTACGGGTTAGGATTAGGGGACGGGTGAGGGTCAGGCTTCGGGGAAGGGTTGGTGTTAGGCTTCGGGCTAGGGTTAGGGTTAGGGGACGGGGACGGTTTAGGGTCCAGGTGAAGGTACGACAACGCTTTAGGGGGAGCGTACGTGTGAGGGCGCGGGTTAGTGTCAGCGTACGGGTTAGGATTAGGGGACGGGTGAGTCTCAGGCTTCGGGGAAGTGTTAGGGTTAGGGTTCGGGCTAGGGTTAGGGTTAGGGGACGGGGACGGTTTAGGGTCCAGGTGAGGGTACGACAACGCTTTAGGGGGAGCGTACGTGTGAGGGCGCGGGTTAGTGTCAGCGTACGGGTTAGGATTATGGGACGGGTGAGGGTCAGGCTTCGGGGAAGGGTTAGGGTTAGGTTTCGGGCTAGGGTTAGGGTTAGGGGACGGGGACGGTTTAGTGTCCAGGTGAGGGTACGACAACGCTTTAGGGGGAGCGTACGTGTGAGGACGCAGGTTAGTGTCAGCGTACGGGTTAGGATTAGGGGACGGGTGAGGGTCAGGCTTCGGGGAAGGGTTAGGGTTAGGGTTCGGGCTAGGGTTAGGGTTAGGGGACGGGGACGGTTTAGGGTCCAGGTGAGGGTACGACAACGCTTTAGGGGGAGCGTACGTGTGAGGGCGCGGGTTAGTGTCAGCGTACGGGTTAGGAATAGTGGACGGGTGAGGGTCAGGCTTCGGGAAAGGGTTAGGGTTAGGGTTCGGGCTAGGGTTAGGGTTAGGGGACGGGGACGGTTTAGGGTCCAGGTGAGGGTACGAGAACGCTTTAGGGGGAGCGTACGTGTGAGGGCGCGGGTTAGTGTCAGCGTACGGGTTAGGATTAGGGGACGGGTGAGGGTCAGGCTTCAGGGAAGGGTTAGGGTTCGGGTTCGGGCTAGGGTTAGGGTTAGGGCACGGGGACGGTTTAGGGTCCAGGTGAGGGTACGACA
>NW_028132551.1:0-51500 GCF_964374135.1 Grampus griseus | reverse complement strand
GGCGCGGGTTAGTGTCAGCGTACGGGTTAGGATTAGGGGACGGGTGAGGGTCAGGCTTCGGGGAAGGGTTAGGGTTAGGGTTCGGGCTAGGGTTAGGGTTAGGGGACGGGGACGGTTTAGGGTCCAGGTGAGGGTACGACAACGCTTTAGGGGGAGCGTACGTGTGAGGGCGTGGGTTAGTGTCAGCGTACGGGTTAGGATTAGGGGACGGGTGAGGGTCAGGCTTCGGGGAAGGGTTAGGGTTAGGGTTCGGGCTAGGGTTAGGGTTAGGGGACGGGGACGGTTTAGGGTCCAGATGAGGGTACGACAACGCTTTAGGGGGAGCGTACGTGTGAGGGCGCGGGTTAGTGTCAGCGTACGGGTTAGGATTAGGGGACGGGTGAGGGTCAGGCTTCGGGGAAGGGTTAGGGTTAGGGTTCGGGCTAGGGTTAGGGTCAGGGGACGGGGACGGTTTAGGGTCCAGGTGAGGGTACGACAACGCTTTAGGGGGAGCGTACGTGTGAGGGCGCGGGTTAGTGTCAGCGTACGGGTTAGGATTAGGGGACGGGTGAGGGTCAGGCTTCGGGGAAGGGTTAGGGTTAGGGTTCGGGCTAGGGTTAGGGTTAGGGGACGGGGACGGTTTAGGGTCCAGGTGAGGGTACGACAACGCTTTAGGGGGAGCGTACGTGTGAGGGCGCGGGTTAGTGTCAGCGTACGGGTTAGGATTAGGGGACGGGTGAGGGTCAGGCTTCGGGGAAGGGTTAGGGTTAGGGTTCGGGCTAGGGTTAGGGTTAGGGGACGGGGACGGTTTAGGGTCCAGGTGAGGGTACGACAACGCTTTAGGGGGAGCGTACGTGTGAGGGCGCGGGTTAGTGTCAGCGTACGGGTTAGGATTAGGGGACGGGTGAGGGTCAGGCTTCGGGGAAGGGTTAGGGTTAGGGTTCGGGCTAGGGTTAGGGTTAGGGGACGGGGACGGTTTAGGGTCCAGGTGAGGGTACGACAACGCTTTAGGGGGAGCGTACGTGTGAGGGCGCGGGTTAGTGTCAGCGTACGGGTTAGGATTAGGGGACGGGTGAGGGTCAGGCTTCGGGGAAGGGTTAGGGTTAGGGTTCGGGCTAGGGTTAGGGTTAGGGGACGGGGACGGTTTAGGGTCCAGGTGAGGGTACGACAACGCTTTAGGGGGAGTGTACGTGTGAGGGCGCGGGTTAGTGTCAGCGTACGGGTTAGGATTAGGGGACGGGTGAGGGTCAGGCTTCGGGGAAGGGTTAGGGTTAGGGTTCGGGCTAGGGTTAGGGTTAGGGGACGGGGACGGTTTAGGGTCCAGGTGAGGGTACGACAACGCTTTAGGGGGAGCGTACGTGTGAGGGCGCGGGTTAGTGTCAGCGTACGGGTTAGGATTAGGGGACGGGTGAGGGTCAGGCTTCGGGGAAGGGTTAGGGTTAGGGTTCGGGCTAGGGTTAGGGTTAGGGGACGGGGACGGTTTAGGGTCCAGGTGAGGGTACGACAACGCTTTAGGGGGAGCGTACGTGTGAGGGCGCGGGTTAGTGTCAGCGTACGGGTTAGGATTAGGGGACGGGTGAGGGTCAGGCTTCAGGGAAGGGTTAGGTTTAGGGTTCGGGCTAGGGTTAGGGTTAGGGGACGGGGACGGTTTAGGGTCCAGGTGAGGGTACGACAACGCTTTAGGGGGAGCGTACGTGTGAGGGCGTGGGTTAGTGTCAGCGTACGGGTTAGGATTAGGGGACGGGTGAGGGTCAGGCTTCGGGGAAGGGTTAGGGTTAGGGTTCGGGCTAGGGTTAGGGTTAGGGGACGGGGACGGTTTAGGGTCCAGGTGAGGGTACGACAACGCTTTAGGGGGAGCGTACGTGTGAGGGCGCGGGTTAGTGTCAGCGTACGGGTTAGGATTAGGGGACGGGTGAGGGTCAGGCTTCGGGGCAGGGTTAGGGTTAGGGTTCGGGCTAGGGTTAGGGTTAGGGGACGGGGACGGTTTAGGGTCCAGGTGAGGGTACGACAACGCTTTAGAGGGAGCGTACGTGTGAGGGCGCGGGTTAGTGTCAGCGTACGGGTTAGGATTAGGGGACGGGTGAGGGTCAGGCTTCGGGGCAGGGTTAGGGATAGGGTTCGGGCTAGGGTTAGGGTTAGGGGACGGGGACGGTTTAGGGTCCAGGTGAGGGTACGACAACGCTTTAGGGGGAGCGTACGTGTGAGGGCGCGGGTTAGTGTCAGCGTACGGGTTAGGATTAGGGGACGGGTGAGGGTCAGGCTTCGGGGAAGGGTTAGGGTTAGGGTTCGGGCTAGGGTTAGGGTTAGGGGACGGGGACGGTTTAGGGTCCAGGTGAGGGTACGACAACGCTTTAGGGGGAGCGTACGTGTGAGGGCGCGGGTTAGTGTCAGCGTACGGGTTAGGATTAGAGGACGGGTGAGGGTCAGGCTTCGGGGAAGGGTTAGGGTTAGGGTTCGGGCTAGGGTTAGGGTTAGGGGACGGGGACGGTTTAGGGTCCAGGTGAGGGTACGACAACGCTTTAGGGGGAGCGTACGTGTGAGGGCGCGGGATAGTGTCAGCGTAAGGGTTAGGATTAGGGGACGGGTGAGGGTCAGGCTTCGGGGCAGGGTTAGGGTTAGGGTTCGGGCTAGGGTTAGGGTTAGGGGACGGGGACGGTTTAGGGTCCAGGTGAGGGTACGACAACGCTTTAGGGGGAGCGTACGTGTGAGGGCGCGGGTTAGTGTCAGCGTACGGGTTAGGATTAGGGGACGGGTGAGGGTCAGGCTTCGGGGCAGGGTTAGGGTTAGGGTTCGGGCTAGGGTTAGGGTTAGGGGACGGGGACGGTTTAGGGTCCAGGTGAGGGTACGACAACGCTTTAGGGGGAGCGTACGTGTGAGGGCGCGGGTTAGTGTCAGCGTACGGGTTAGGATTAGGGGACGGGTGAGGGTCAGGCTTCGGGGAAGGGTTCGGGTTAGTGTTCGGGCTAGGGTTAGGGTTAGGGGACGGGGACGGTTTAGGGTCCAGGTGAGGGTACGACAACGCTTTAGGGGGAGCGTACGTGTGAGGGCGCGGGTTAGTGTCAGCGTACGGGTTAGGATTAGGGGACGGGTGAGGGTCAGGCTTCGGGGCAGGGTTAGGGTTAGGGTTCGGGCTAGGGTTAGGGTTAGGGGACGGGGACGGTTTAGGGTCCAGGTGAGGGTACGACAACGCTTTAGGGGGAGCGTACGTGTGAGGGCGCGGGTTAGTGTCAGCGTACGGGTTAGGATTAGGGGACGGGTGAGGGTCAGGCTTCGGGGCAGGGTTAGGGTTAGGGTTCGGGCTAGGGTTAGGGTTAGGGGACGGGGACGGTTTAGGGTCCAGGTGAGGGTACGACAACGCTTTAGGGGGAGCGTACGTGTGAGGGCGCGGGTTAGTGTCAGCGTACGGGTTAGGATTAGGGGACGGGTGAGGGTCAGGCTTCGGGGAAGGGTTAGGGTTAGGGTTCGGGCTAGGGTTAGGGTTAGGGGACGGGGACGGTTTAGGGTCCAGGTGAGGGTACGACAACGCTTTAGGGGGAGCGTACGTGTGAGGGCGCGGGTTAGTGTCAGCGTACGGGTTAGGATTAGGGGACGGGTGAGGGTCAGGCTTCGGGGAAGGGTTAGGGTTAGGGTTCGGGCTAGGGTTAGGGTTAGGGGACGGGGACGGTTTAGGGTCCAGGTGAGGGTACGACAACGCTTTAGGGGGAGCGTACGTGTGAGGGCGCGGGTTAGTGTCAGCGTACGGGTTAGGATTAGGGGACGGGTGAGGGTCAGGCTTCTGGGAAGGGTTAGGGTTAGGGTTCGGGCTAGGGTTAGGGTTAGGGGACAGGGACGGTTTAGTGTCCAGGTGAGGGTACGACAACGCTTTAGGGGGAGCGTACGTGTGAGGGCGCGGTTAGTGTCAGCGTACGGGTTAGGATTAGGGGACGGGTGAGGGTCAGGCTTCGGGGAAGGGTTAGGGTTAGGGTTCGGGCTAGGGTTAGGGTTAGGGGACGGGGACGGTTTAGGGTCCAGGTGAGGGTACGACAACGCTTTAGGGGGAGCGTACGTGTGAGGGCGCGGGTTAGTGTCAGCGTACGGGTTAGGATTAGGGGACGGGTGAGGGTCAGGCTTCGGGGAAGGGTTAGGGTTAGGGTTCGGGCTAGGGTTAGGGTTAGGGGACGGGGACGGTTTAGGGTCCAGGTGAGGGTACGACAACGCTTTAGGGGGAGCGTACGTGTGAGGGCGCGGGTTAGTGTCAGCGTACGGGTTAGGATTAGGGGACGGGTGAGGGTCAGGCTTCGGGGAAGGGTTAGGGTTAGGGTTCGGGCTAGGGTTAGGGTTAGGGGACGGGGACGGTTTAGGGTCCAGGTGAGGGTACGACAACGCTTTAGGGGGAGCGTACGTGTGAGGGCGCGGGTTAGTGTCAGCGTACGGGTTAGGATTAGGGGACGGGTGAGGGTCAGGCTTCGGGGAAGGGTTAGGGTTAGGGTTCGGGCTAGGGTTAGGGTTAGGGGACGGGGACGGTTTAGGGTCCAGGTGAGGGTACGACAACGCTTTAGGGGGAGCGTACGTGTGAGGGCGCGGGTTAGTGTCAGCGTACGGGTTAGGATTAGGGGACGGGTGAGGGTCAGGCTTCGGGGAAGGGTTAGGGTTAGGGTTCGGGCTAGGGTTAGGGTTAGGGGACGGGGACGGTTTAGGGTCCAGGTGAGGGTACGACAACGCTTTAGGGGGAGCGTACGTGTGAGGGCGCGGGTTAGTGTCAGCGTACGGGTTAGGATTAGGGGACGGGTGAGGGTCAGGCTTCTGGGAAGGGTTAGGGTTAGGGTTCGGGCTAGGGTTAGGGTTAGGGGACAGGGACGGTTTAGTGTCCAGGTGAGGGTACGACAACGCTTTAGGGGGAGCGTACGTGTGAGGGCGCGGTTAGTGTCAGCGTACGGGTTAGGATTAGGGGACGGGTGAGGGTCAGGCTTCGGGGAAGGGTTAGGGTTAGGGTTCGGGCTAGGGTTAGGGTTAGGGGACGGGGACGGTTTAGGGTCCAGGTGAGGGTACGACAACGATTTAGGGGGAGCGTACGTGTGAGGGCGCGGGTTAGTGTCAGCGTACGGGTTAGGATTAGGGGACGGGTGAGGGTCAGGCTTCGGGGAAGGGTTAGGGTTAGGGTTCGGGCTAGGGTTAGGGTTAGGGGACGGGGACGGTTTAGGGTCCAGGTGAGGGTACGACAACGCTTTAGGGGGAGCGTACGTGTGAGGGCGCGGGTTAGTGTCAGCGTACGGGTTAGGATTAGGGGACGGGTGAGGGTCAGGCTTCGGGGAAGGGTTAGGGTTAGGGTTCGGGCTAGGGTTAGGGTTAGGGGACGGGGACGGTTTAGGGTCCAGGTGAGGGTACGACAACGCTTTAGGGGGAGCGTACGTGTGAGGGCGCGGGTTAGTGTCAGCGTACGGGTTAGGATTAGGGGACGGGTGAGGGTCAGGCTTCGGGGAAGGGTTAGGGTTAGGGTTCGGGCTAGGGTTAGGGTTAGGGGACGGGGACGGTTTAGGGTCCAGGTGAGGGTACGACAACGCTTTAGGGGGAGCGTACGTGTGAGGGCGCGGGTTAGTGTCAGCGTACGGGTTAGGATTAGGGGACGGGTGAGGGTCAGGCTTCGGGGAAGGGTTAGGGTTAGGGTTCGGGCTAGGGTTAGGGTTAGGGGACGGGGACGGTTTAGGGTCCAGGTGAGGGTACGACAACGCTTTAGGGGGAGCGTACGTGTGAGGGCGCGGGTTAGTGTCAGCGTACGGGTTAGGATTAGAGGACGGTTGAGGGTCAGGCTTCGGGGAAGGGTTAGGGTTAGGGTTCGGGCTAGGGTTAGGGTTAGGGGACGGGGACGGTTTAGGGTCCAGGTGAGGGTACGACAACGCTTTAGGGGGAGCGTACGTGTGAGGGCGCGGGATAGTGTCAGCGTACGGGTTAGGATTAGGGGACGGGTGAGGGTCAGGCTTCGGGGCAGGGTTAGGGTTAGGGTTCGGGCTAGGGTTAGGGTTAGGGGACGGGGACGGTTTAGGGTCCAGGTGAGGGTACGACAACGCTTTAGGGGGAGCGTACGTGTGAGGGCGCGGGTTAGTGTCAGCGTACGGGTTAGGATTAGGGGACGGGTGAGGGTCAGGCTTCGGGGCAGGGTTAGGGTTAGGGTTCGGGCTAGGGTTAGGGTTAGGGGACGGGGACGGTTTAGGGTCCAGGTGAGGGTACGACAACGCTTTAGGGGGAGCGTACGTGTGAGGGCGCGGGTTAGTGTCAGCGTACGGGTTAGGATTAGGGGACGGGTGAGGGTCAGGCTTCGGGGCAGGGTTAGGGTTAGGGTTCGGGCTAGGGTTAGGGTTAGGGGACGGGGACGGTTTAGGGTCCAGGTGAGGGTACGACAACGCTTTAGGGGGAGCGTACGTGTGAGGGCGCGGGTTAGTGTCAGCGTACGGGTTAGGATTAGGGGACGGGTGAGGGTCAGGCTTCGGGGAAGGGTTAGGGTTAGGGTTCGGGCTAGGGTTAGGGTTAGGGGACGGGGACGGTTTAGGGTCCAGGTGAGGGTACGACAACGCTTTAGGGGGAGCGTACGTGTGAGGGCGCGGGTTAGTGTCAGCGTACGGGTTAGGATTAGGGGACGGGTGAGGGTCAGGCTTCGGGGAAGGGTTAGGGTTAGGGTTCGGGCTAGGGTTAGGGTTAGGGGACGGGGACGGTTTAGGGTCCAGGTGAGGGTACGACAACGCTTTAGGGGGAGCGTACGTGTGAGGGCGCGGGTTAGTGTCAGCGTACGGGTTAGGATTAGGGGACGGGTGAGGGTCAGGCTTCGGGGAAGGGTTAGGGTTAGGGTTCGGGCTAGGGTTAGGGTTAGGGGACGGGGACGGTTTAGGGTCCAGGTGAGGGTACGACAACGCTTTAGGGGGAGCGTACGTGTGAGGGCGCGGGTTAGTGTCAGCGTACGGGTTAGGATTAGGGGACGGGTGAGGGTCAGGCTTCTGGGAAGGGTTAGGGTTAGGGTTCGGGCTAGGGTTAGGGTTAGGGGACAGGGACGGTTTAGTGTCCAGGTGAGGGTACGACAACGCTTTAGGGGGAGCGTACGTGTGAGGGCGCGGTTAGTGTCAGCGTACGGGTTAGGATTAGGGGACGGGTGAGGGTCAGGCTTCGGGGAAGGGTTAGGGTTAGGGTTCGGGCTGGGGTTAGGGTTAGGGGACGGGGACGGTTTAGGGTCCAGGTGAGGGTACGACAACGCTTTAGGGGGAGCGTACGTGTGAGGGCGCGGGTTAGTGTCAGCGTACGGGTTAGGATTAGGGGACGGGTGAGGGTCAGGCTTCGGGGAAGGGTTAGGGTTAGGGTTCGGGCTGGGGTTAGGGTTAGGGGACGGGGACGGTTTAGGGTCCAGGTGAGGGTACGACAACGCTTTAGGGGGAGCGTACGTGTGAGGGCGCGGGTTAGTGTCAGCGTACGGGTTAGGATTAGGGGACGGGTGAGGGTCAGGCTTCGGGGAAGGGTTAGGGTTAGGGTTCGGGCTAGGGTTAGGGTTAGGGGACGGGGACGGTTTAGGGTCCAGGTGAGGGTACGACAACGCTTTAGGGGGAGCGTACGTGTGAGGGCGCGGGTTAGTGTCAGCGTACGGGTTAGGATTAGGGGACGGGTGAGGGTCAGGCTTCTGGGAAGGGTTAGGGTTAGGGTTCGGGCTAGGGTTAGGGTTAGGGGACAGGGACGGTTTAGTGTCCAGGTGAGGGTACGACAACGCTTTAGGGGGAGCGTACGTGTGAGGGCGCGGTTAGTGTCAGCGTACGGGTTAGGATTAGGGGACGGGTGAGGGTCAGGCTTCGGGGAAGGGTTAGGGTTAGGGTTCGGGCTAGGGTTAGGGTTAGGGGACGGGGACGGTTTAGGGTCCAGGTGAGGGTACGACAACGATTTAGGGGGAGCGTACGTGTGAGGGCGCGGGTTAGTGTCAGCGTACGGGTTAGGATTAGGGGACGGGTGAGGGTCAGGCTTCGGGGAAGGGTTAGGGTTAGGGTTCGGGCTAGGGTTAGGGTTAGGGGACGGGGACGGTTTAGGGTCCAGGTGAGGGTACGACAACGCTTTAGGGGGAGCGTACGTGTGAGGGCGCGGGTTAGTGTCAGCGTACGGGTTAGGATTAGGGGACGGGTGAGGGTCAGGCTTCGGGGAAGGGTTAGGGTTAGGGTTCGGGCTAGGGTTAGGGTTAGGGGACGGGGACGGTTTAGGGTCCAGGTGAGGGTACGACAACGCTTTAGGGGGAGCGTACGTGTGAGGGCGCGGGTTAGTGTCAGCGTACGGGTTAGGATTAGGGGACGGTTGAGGGTCAGGCTTCTGGGAAGGGTTAGGGTTAGGGTTCGGGCTAGGGTTAGGGTTAGGGGACGGGGACGGTTTAGGGTCCAGGTGAGGGTACGACAACGCTTTAGGGGGACCGTACGTGTGAGGGCGTGGGTTAGTGTCAGCGTACGGGTTAGGATTAGGGGACGGGTGAGGGTCAGGCTTCGGGGCAGGGTTAGGGTTAGGGTTCGGGCTAGGGTTAGGGTTAGGGGACGGGGACGGTTTAGGGTCCAGGTGAGGGTACGACAACGCTTTAGGGGGAGCGTACGTGTGAGGGCGCGGGTTAGTGTCAGCGTACGGGTTAGGATTAGGGGACGGGTGAGGTTCAGGCTTCGGGGAAGGGTTAGGGTTAGGGTTCGGGCTAGGGTTAGGGTTAGGGGACGGGGACGGTTTAGGGTCCAGGTGAGGGTACGACAACGCTTTAGGGGGAGCGTACGTGTGAGGGCGCGGGTTAGTGTCAGCGTACGGGTTAGGATTAGGGGACGGGTGAGGGTCAGGTTTCGGGGAAGGGTTAGGGTTAGGGTTCGGGCTAGGGTTAGGGTTAGGGGACGGGGACGGTTTAGGGTCCAGGTGAGGGTACGACAACGCTTTAGGGGGAGCGTACGTGTGAGGGCACGGGTTAGTGTCAGCGTACGGGTCAGGATTAGGGGACGGGTGAGGGTCAGGCTTCGGGGAAGGGTTAGGGTTAGTGTTCAGGCTAGGGTTAGGGTTAGGGGACGGGGACGGTTTAGGGTCCAGATGAGGGTACGACAACGCTTTAGGGGGAGCGTACGTGTGAGGGCGCGGGTTAGTGTCAGCGTACGGGTTAGGATTAGGGGACGGGTGAGGGTCAGGCTTCGGGGAAGGGTTAGGGTTAGGGTTCGGGCTAGGGTTAGGGTTAGGGGACGGGGACGGTTTAGGGTCCAGGTGAGGGTACGACAACGCTTTAGGGGGAGCGTACGTGTGAGGGCGCGGGTTAGTGTCAGCGTATGGGTTAGGATTAGGGGACGGGTGAGGGTCAGGCTTCGGGGAAGGGTTAGGGTTAGGGTTCGGGCTAGGGTTAGGGTTAGGGGACGGGGTCGGTTTAGGGTCCAGGTGAGGGTACGACAACGCTTTAGGGGGAGCGTACGTGTGAGGGCGCGGGATAGTGTCAGCGTACGGGTTAGGATTAGGGGACGGGTGAGGGTCAGGCTTCGGGGAAGGGTTAGGGTTCGGGTTCGGGCTAGGGTTAGGGTTAGGGGACGGGGACGGTTTAGGGTCCAGGTGAGGGTACAACAACGCTTTAGGGGGAGCGTACGTGTGAGGGCGCGGGTTAGTGTCAGCGTACGGGTTAGGATTAGGGGACGGGTGAGGGTCAGGCTTCGGGGCAGGGTTAGGGTTAGGGTTCGGGCTAGGGTTAGGGTTAGGGGACGGGGACGGTTTAGGGTCCAGGTGAGGGTACGACAACGCTTTAGGGGGAGCGTACGTGTGAGGGCGTGGGTTAGTGTCAGCGTACGGGTTAGGATTAGGGGACGGGTGAGGGTCAGGCTTCGGGGAAGGGTTAGGGTTAGGGTTCGGGCTAGGGTTAGGGTTAGGGGATGGGGACGGTTTAGGGTCCAGGTGAGGGTACGACAACGCTTTAGGGGGAGCGTACGTGTGAGGGCGCGGGTTAGTGTCAGCGTACGGGTTAGGATTAGGGGACGGGTGAGGGTCAGGCTTCGGGGAAGGGTTAGGGTTAGGGTTCGGGCTAGGGTTAGGGTTAGGGGACGGGGACGGTTTAGGGTCCAGGTGAGGGTACGACAACGCTTTAGGGGGAGCGTACGTGTGAGGGCGCGGGATAGTGTCAGCGTACGGGTTAGGATTAGGGGACGGGTGAGGGTCAGGCTTCGGGGCAGGGTTAGGGTTAGGGTTCGGGCTAGGGTTAGGGTTAGGGGACGGGGACGGTTTAGGGTCCAGGTGAGGGTACGACAACGCTTTAGGGGGAGCGTACGTGTGAGGGCGCGGGTTAGTGTCAGCGTACGGGTTAGGATTAGGGGACGGGTGAGGGTCAGGCTTCGGGGCAGGGTTAGGGTTAGGGTTCGGGCTAGGGTTAGGGTTAGGGGACGGGGACGGTTTAGGGTCCAGGTGAGGGTACGACAACGCTTTAGGGGGAGCGTACGTGTGAGGGCGCGGGTTAGTGTCAGCGTACGGGTTAGGATTAGGGGACGGGTGAGGGTCAGGCTTCGGGGAAGGGTTCGGGTTAGGGTTCGGGCTAGGGTTAGGGTTAGGGGACGGGGACGGTTTAGGGTCCAGGTGAGGGTACGACAACGCTTTAGGGGGAGCGTACGTGTGACGGCGCGGGTTAGTGTCAGCGTACGGGTTAGGATTAGGGGACGGGTGAGGGTCAGGCTTCGGGGCAGGGTTAGGGTTAGGGTTCGGGCTAGGGTTAGGGTTAGGGGACGGGGACGGTTTAGGGTCCAGGTGAGGGTACGACAACGCTTTAGGGGGAGCGTACGTGTGAGGGCGCGGGTTAGTGTCAGCGTACGGGTTAGGATTAGGGGACGGGTGAGGGTCAGGCTTCGGGGAAGGGTTAGGGTTAGGGTTCGGGCTAGGGTTAGGGTTAGGGGACGGGGACGGTTTAGGGTCCAGGTGAGGGTACGACAACACTTTAGGGGGAGCGTACGTGTGAGGGCGCGGGTTAGTGTCAGCGTACGGGTTAGGATTAGGGGACGGGTGAGGGTCAGGCTTCGGGGCAGGGTTAGGGTTAGGGTTCGGGCTAGGGTTAGGGTTAGGGGACGGGGACGGTTTAGGGTCCAGGTGAGGGTACGACAACGCTTTAGGGGGAGCGTACGTGTGAGGGCGCGGGTTAGTGTCAGCGTACGGGTTAGGATTAGGGGACGGGTGAGGGTCAGGCTTCGGGGAAGGGTTAGGGTTAGGGTTCGGGCTAGGGTTAGGGTTAGGGGACGGGGACGGTTTAGGGTCCAGGTGAGGGTACGACAACGCTTTAGGGGGAGCGTACGTGTGAGGGCGCGGGTTAGTGTCAGCGTACGGGTTAGGATTAGGGGACGGGTGAGGGTCAGGCTTCGGGGAAGGGTTAGGGTTAGGGTTCGGGCTAGGGTTAGGGTTAGGGGACGGGGACGGTTTAGGGTCCAGGTGAGGGTACGACAACGCTTTAGGGGGAGCGTACGTGTGAGGGCGCGGGTTAGTGTCAGCGTACGGGTTAGGATTAGGGGACGGGTGAGGGTCAGGGTTCTGGGAAGGGTTAGGGTTAGGGTTCGGGCTAGGGTTAGGGTTAGGGGACGGGGACGGTTTAGTGTCCAGGTGAGGGTACGACAACGCTTTAGGGGGAGCGTACGTGTGAGGGCGCGGGTTAGTGTCAGCGTACGGGTTAGGATTAGGGGACGGGTGAGGGTCAGGCTTCGGGGAAGGGTTAGGGTTAGTGTTCGGGCTAGGGTTAGGGTTAGGGGACGGGGACGGTTTAGGGTCCAGGTGAGGGTACGACAACGCTTTAGGGGGAGGGTACGTGTGAGGGCGCGGGTTAGTGTCAGCGTACGGGTTAGGATTAGGGGACGGGTGAGGGTCAGGCTTCGGGGCAGGGTTAGGGTTAGGGTTCGGGCTAGGGTTAGGGTTAGGGGACGGGGACGGTTTAGGGTCCAGGTGAGGGTACGACAACGCTTTAGGGGGAGCGTACGTGTGAGGGCGCGGGTTAGTGTCAGCGTACGGGTTAGGATTAGGGGACGGGTGAGGGTCAGGCTTCGGGGAAGGGTTAGGGTTAGGGTTCAGGCTAGGGTTAGGGTTAGGGGACGGGGACGGTTTAGGGTCCAGATGAGGGTACGACAACGCTTTAGGGGGAGCGTACGTGTGAGGGCGCGGGTTAGTGTCAGCGTACGGGTTAGGATTAGGGGACGGGTGAGGGTCAGGCTTCTGGGAAGGGTTAGGGTTAGGGTTCGGGCTAGGGTTAGGGTTAGGGGACGGGGACGGTTTAGGGTCCAGGTGAGGGTACGACAACGCTTTAGGGGGAGCGTACGTGTGAGGGCGCGGGTTAGTGTCAGCGTACGGGTTAGGATTAGGGGACGGGTGAGGGTCAGGCTTCGGGGAAGGGTTAGGGTTAGGGTTCGGGCTAGGGTTAGGGTTAGGGGACGGGGACGGTTTAGGGTCCAGGTGAGGGTACGACAACGCTTTAGGGGGAGCGTACGTGTGAGGGCGCGGGTTAGTGTCAGCGTACGGGTTAGGATTAGGGGACGGGTGAGGGTCAGGCTTCTGGGAAGGGTTAGGGTTAGGGTTCGGGCTAGGGTTAGGGTTAGGGGACGGGGACGGTTTAGGGTCCAGGTGAGGGTACGACAACGCTTTAGGGGGAGCGTACGTGTGAGGGCGCGGGTTAGTGTCAGCGTACGGGTTAGGATTAGGGGACGGGTGAGGGTCAGGCTTCGGGGAAGGGTTAGGGTTAGGGTTCGGGCTAGGGTTAGGGTTAGGGGACGGGGACGGTTTAGGGTCCAGGTGAGGGTACGACAACGCTTTAGGGGGAGCGTACGTGTGAGGGCGCGGGTTAGTGTCAGCGTACGGGTTAGGATTAGGGGACGGGTGAGGGTCAGGCTTCGGGGAAGGGTTAGGGTTAGGGTTCGGGCTAGGGTTAGGGTTAGGGGACGGGGACGGTTTAGGGTCCAGGTGAGGGTACGACAACGCTTTAGGGGGAGCGTACGTGTGAGGGCGCGGGTTAGTGTCAGCGTACGGGTTAGGATTAGGGGACGGGTGAGGGTCAGGCTTCGGGGAAGGGTTAGGGTTAGGGTTCGGGCTAGGGTTAGGGTTAGGGGACGGGGACGGTTTAGGGTCCAGGTGAGGGTACGACAACGCTTTAGGGGGAGCGTACGTGTGAGGGCGCGGGTTAGTGTCAGCGTACGGGTTAGGATTAGGGGACGGGTGAGGATCAGGCTTCGGGGAAGGGTTAGGGTTAAGGTTCGGGCTAGGGTTAGGGTTAGGGGACGGGGACGGTTTAGGGTCCAGGTGAGGGTACGACAACGCTTTAGGGGGAGCGTACGTGTGAGGGCGCGGGTTAGTGTCATCGTACGGGTTAGGATTAGGGGACGGGTGAGGGTCAGGCTTCGGGGAAGGGTTAGGGTTAGGGTTCGGGCTAGGGTTAGGGTTAGGGGACGGGGACGGTTTAGGGTCCAGGTGAGGGTACGACAACGCTTTAGGGGGAGCGTACGTGTGAGGGCGCGGGATAGTGTCAGCGTACGGGTTAGGATTAGGGGACGGGTGAGGGTCAGGCTTCGGGGCAGGGTTAGGGTTAGGGTTCGGGCTAGGGTTAGGGTTAGGGGACGGGGACGGTTTAGGGTCCAGGTGAGGGTACGACAACGCTTTAGGGGGAGCGTACGTGTGAGGGCGCGGGTTAGTGTCAGCGTACGGGTTAGGATTAGGGGACGGGTGAGGGTCAGGCTTCGGGGCAGGGTTAGGGTTAGGGTTCGGGCTAGGGTTAGGGTTAGGGGACGGGGACGGTTTAGGGTCCAGGTGAGGGTACGACAACGCTTTAGGGGGAGCGTACGTGTGAGGGCGCGGGTTAGTGTCAGCGTACGGGTTAGGATTAGAGGACGGGTGAGGGTCAGGCTTCGGGGAAGGGTTCGGGTTAGGGTTCGGGCTAGGGTTAGGGTTAGGGGACGGGGACGGTTTAGGGTCCAGGTGAGGGTACGACAACGCTTTAGGGGGAGCGTACGTGTGAGGGCGCGGGTTAGTGTCAGCGTACGGGTTAGGATTAGGGGACGGGTGAGGGTCAGGCTTCGGGGCAGGGTTAGGGTTAGGGTTCGGGCTAGGGTTAGGGTTAGGGGACGGGGACGGTTTAGGGTCCAGGTGAGGGTACGACAACGCTTTAGGGGGAGCGTACGTGTGAGGGCGCGGGTTAGTGTCAGCGTACGGGTTAGGATTAGGGGACGGGTGAGGGTCAGGCATCGGGGAAGGGTTAGGGTTAGGGTTCGGGCTAGGGTTAGGGTTAGGGGACGGGGACGGTTTAGGGTCCAGGTGAGGGTACGACAACGCTTTAGGGGGAGCGTACGTGTGAGGGCGCGGGTTAGTGTCAGCGTACGGGTTAGGATTAGGGGACGGGTGAGGGTCAGGCTTCGGGGCAGGGTTAGGGTTAGGGTTCGGGCTAGGGTTAGGGTTAGGGGACGGGGACGGTTTAGGGTCCAGGTGAGGGTACGACAACGCTTTAGGGGGAGCGTACGTGTGAGGGCGCGGGTTAGTGTCAGCGTACGGGTTAGGATTAGGGGACGGGTGAGGGTCAGGCTTCGGGGAAGGGTTAGGGTTAGGGTTCGGGCTAGGGTTAGGGTTAGGGGACGGGGACGGTTTAGGGTCCAGGTGAGGGTACGACAACGCTTTAGGGGGAGCGTACGTGTGAGGGCGCGGGTTAGTGTCAGCGTACGGGTTAGGATTAGGGGACGGGTGAGGGTCAGGCTTCGGGGAAGGGTTAGGGTTAGGGTTCGGGCTAGGGTTAGGGTTAGGGGACGGGGACGGTTTAGGGTCCAGGTGAGGGTACGACAACGCTTTAGGGGGAGCGTACGTGTGAGGGCGCGGGTTAGTGTCAGCGTACGGGTTAGGATTAGGGGACGGGTGAGGGTCAGGGTTCTGGGAAGGGTTAGGGTTAGGGTTCGGGCTAGGGTTAGGGTTAGGGGACGGGGACGGTTTAGTGTCCAGGTGAGGGTACGACAACGCTTTAGGGGGAGCGTACGTGTGAGGGCGCGGGTTAGTGTCAGCGTACGGGTTAGGATTAGGGGACGGGTGAGGGTCAGGCTTCGGGGAAGGGTTAGGGTTAGTGTTCGGGCTAGGGTTAGGGTTAGGGGACGGGGACGGTTTAGGGTCCAGGTGAGGGTACGACAACGCTTTAGGGGGAGCGTACGTGTGAGGGCGCGGGTTAGTGTCAGCGTACGGGTTAGGATTAGGGGACGGGTGAGGGTCAGGCTTCGGGGCAGGGTTAGGGTTAGGGTTCGGGCTAGGGTTAGGGTTAGGGGACGGGGACGGTTTAGGGTCCAGGTGAGGGTACGACAACGCTTTAGGGGGAGCGTACGTGTGAGGGCGCGGGTTAGTGTCAGCGTACGGGTTAGGATTAGGGGACGGGTGAGGGTCAGGCTTCGGGGAAGGGTTAGGGTTAGGGTTCAGGCTAGGGTTAGGGTTAGGGGACGGGGACGGTTTAGGGTCCAGATGAGGGTACGACAACGCTTTAGGGGGAGCGTACGTGTGAGGGCGCGGGTTAGTGTCAGCGTACGGGTTAGGATTAGGGGACGGGTGAGGGTCAGGCTTCGGGGAAGGGTTAGGGTTAGGGTTCGGGCTAGGGTTAGGGTTAGGGGACGGGGACGGTTTAGGGTCCAGGTGAGGGTACGACAACGCTTTAGGGGGAGCGTACGTGTGAGGGCGCGGGTTAGTGTCAGCGTACGGGTTAGGATTAGGGGACGGGTGAGGGTCAGGCTTCGGGGAAGGGTTAGGGTTAGGGTTCGGGCTAGGGTTAGGGTTAGGGGACGGGGACGGTTTAGGGTCCAGGTGAGGGTACGACAACGCTTTAGGGGGAGCGTACGTGTGAGGGCGCGGGTTAGTGTCAGCGTACGGGTTAGGATTAGGGGACGGGTGAGGGTCAGGCTTCGGGGCAGGGTTAGGGTTAGGGTTCGGGCTAGGGTTAGGGTTAGGGGACGGGGACGGTTTAGGGTCCAGGTGAGGGTACGACAACGCTTTAGGGGGAGCGTACGTGTGAGGGCGCGGGTTAGTGTCAGCGTACGGGTTAGGATTAGGGGACGGGTGAGGGTCAGGCTTCGGGGAAGGGTTAGGGTTAGGGTTCGGGCTAGGGTTAGGGTTAGGGGACGGGGACGGTTTAGGGTCCAGGTGAGGGTACGACAACGCTTTAGGGGGAGCGTACGTGTGAGGGCGCGGGTTAGTGTCAGCGTACGGGTTAGGATTAGGGGACGGGTGAGGGTCAGGCTTCTGGGAAGGGTTAGGGTTAGGGTTCGGGCTAGGGTTAGGGTTAGGGGACGGGGACGGTTTAGGGTCCAGGTGAGGGTACGACAACGCTTTAGGGGGAGCGTACGTGTGAGGGCGCGGGTTAGTGTCAGCGTACGGGTTAGGATTAGGGGACGGGTGAGGGTCAGGCTTCGGGGAAGGGTTAGGGTTAGGGTTCGGGCTAGGGTTAGGGTTAGGGGACGGGGACGGTTTAGGGTCCAGGTGAGGGTACGACAACGCTTTAGGGGGAGCGTACGTGTGAGGGCGCGGGTTAGTGTCAGCGTACGGGTTAGGATTAGGGGACGGGTGAGGGTCAGGCTTCGGGGAAGGGTTAGGGTTAGGGTTCGGGCTAGGGTTAGGGTTAGGGGACGGGGACGGTTTAGGGTCCAGGTGAGGGTACGACAACGCTTTAGGGGGAGCGTACGTGTGAGGGCGCGGGTTAGTGTCAGCGTACGGGTTAGGATTAGGGGACGGGTGAGGGTCAGGCTTCGGGGAAGGGTTAGGGTTAGGGTTCGGGCTAGGGTTAGGGTTAGGGGACGGGGACGGTTTAGGGTCCAGGTGAGGGTACGACAACGCTTTAGGGGGAGCGTACGTGTGAGGGCGCGGGTTAGTGTCAGCGTACGGGTTAGGATTAGGGGACGGGTGAGGGTCAGGCTTCGGGGAAGGGTTAGGGTTAAGGTTCGGGCTAGGGTTAGGGTTAGGGGACGGGGACGGTTTAGGGTCCAGGTGAGGGTACGACAACGCTTTAGGGGGAGCGTACGTGTGAGGGCGCGGGTTAGTGTCATCGTACGGGTTAGGATTAGGGGACGGGTGAGGGTCAGGCTTCGGGGAAGGGTTAGGGTTAGGGTTCGGGCTAGGGTTAGGGTTAGGGGACGGGGACGGTTTAGGGTCCAGGTGAGGGTACGACAACGCTTTAGGGGGAGCGTACGTGTGAGGGCGCGGGATAGTGTCAGCGTACGGGTTAGGATTAGGGGACGGGTGAGGGTCAGGCTTCGGGGCAGGGTTAGGGTTAGGGTTCGGGCTAGGGTTAGGGTTAGGGGACGGGGACGGTTTAGGGTCCAGGTGAAGGTACGACAACGCTTTAGGGGGAGCGTACGTGTGAGGGCGCGGGTTAGTGTCAGCGTACGGGTTAGGATTAGGGGACGGGTGAGGGTCAGGCTTCGGGGCAGGGTTAGGGTTAGGGTTCGGGCTAGGGTTAGGGTTAGGGGACGGGGACGGTTTAGGGTCCAGGTGAGGGTACGACAACGCTTTAGGGGGAGCGTACGTGTGAGGGCGCGGGTTAGTGTCAGCGTACGGGTTAGGATTAGAGGACGGGTGAGGGTCAGGCTTCGGGGAAGGGTTCGGGTTAGGGTTCGGGCTAGGGTTAGGGTTAGGGGACGGGGACGGTTTAGGGTCCAGGTGAGGGTACGACAACGCTTTAGGGGGAGCGTACGTGTGAGGGCGCGGGTTAGTGTCAGCGTACGGGTTAGGATTAGGGGACGGGTGAGGGTCAGGCTTCGGGGCAGGGTTAGGGTTAGGGTTCGGGCTAGGGTTAGGGTTAGGGGACGGGGACGGTTTAGGGTCCAGGTGAGGGTACGACAACGCTTTAGGGGGAGCGTACGTGTGAGGGCGCGGGTTAGTGTCAGCGTACGGGTTAGGATTAGGGGACGGGTGAGGGTCAGGCATCGGGGAAGGGTTAGGGTTAGGGTTCGGGCTAGGGTTAGGGTTAGGGGACGGGGACGGTTTAGGGTCCAGGTGAGGGTACGACAACGCTTTAGGGGGAGCGTACGTGTGAGGGCGCGGGTTAGTGTCAGCGTACGGGTTAGGATTAGGGGACGGGTGAGGGTCAGGCTTCGGGGCAGGGTTAGGGTTAGGGTTCGGGCTAGGGTTAGGGTTAGGGGACGGGGACGGTTTAGGGTCCAGGTGAGGGTACGACAACGCTTTAGGGGGAGCGTACGTGTGAGGGCGCGGGTTAGTGTCAGCGTACGGGTTAGGATTAGGGGACGGGTGAGGGTCAGGCTTCGGGGAAGGGTTAGGGTTAGGGTTCGGGCTAGGGTTAGGGTTAGGGGACGGGGACGGTTTAGGGTCCAGGTGAGGGTACGACAACGCTTTAGGGGGAGCGTACGTGTGAGGGCGCGGGTTAGTGTCAGCGTACGGGTTAGGATTAGGGGACGGGTGAGGGTCAGGCTTCGGGGAAGGGTTAGGGTTAGGGTTCGGGCTAGGGTTAGGGTTAGGGGACGGGGACGGTTTAGGGTCCAGGTGAGGGTACGACAACGCTTTAGGGGGAGCGTACGTGTGAGGGCGCGGGTTAGTGTCAGCGTACGGGTTAGGATTAGGGGACGGGTGAGGGTCAGGGTTCTGGGAAGGGTTAGGGTTAGGGTTCGGGCTAGGGTTAGGGTTAGGGGACGGGGACGGTTTAGTGTCCAGGTGAGGGTACGACAACGCTTTAGGGGGAGCGTACGTGTGAGGGCGCGGGTTAGTGTCAGCGTACGGGTTAGGATTAGGGGACGGGTGAGGGTCAGGCTTCGGGGAAGGGTTAGGGTTAGTGTTCGGGCTAGGGTTAGGGTTAGGGGACGGGGACGGTTTAGGGTCCAGGTGAGGGTACGACAACGCTTTAGGGGGAGCGTACGTGTGAGGGCGCGGGTTAGTGTCAGCGTACGGGTTAGGATTAGGGGACGGGTGAGGGTCAGGCTTCGGGGCAGGGTTAGGGTTAGGGTTCGGGCTAGGGTTAGGGTTAGGGGACGGGGACGGTTTAGGGTCCAGGTGAGGGTACGACAACGCTTTAGGGGGAGCGTACGTGTGAGGGCGCGGGTTAGTGTCAGCGTACGGGTTAGGATTAGGGGACGGGTGAGGGTCAGGCTTCGGGGAAGGGTTAGGGTTAGGGTTCAGGCTAGGGTTAGGGTTAGGGGACGGGGACGGTTTAGGGTCCAGATGAGGGTACGACAACGCTTTAGGGGGAGCGTACGTGTGAGGGCGCGGGTTAGTGTCAGCGTACGGGTTAGGATTAGGGGACGGGTGAGGGTCAGGCTTCGGGGAAGGGTTAGGGTTAGGGTTCGGGCTAGGGTTAGGGTTAGGGGACGGGGACGGTTTAGGGTCCAGGTGAGGGTACGACAACGCTTTAGGGGGAGCGTACGTGTGAGGGCGCGGGTTAGTGTCAGCGTACGGGTTAGGATTAGGGGACGGGTGAGGGTCAGGCTTCGGGGAAGGGTTAGGGTTAGGGTTCGGGCTAGGGTTAGGGTTAGGGGACGGGGACGGTTTAGGGTCCAGGTGAGGGTACGACAACGCTTTAGGGGGAGCGTACGTGTGAGGGCGCGGGTTAGTGTCAGCGTACGGGTTAGGATTAGGGGACGGGTGAGGGTCAGGCTTCGGGGCAGGGTTAGGGTTAGGGTTCGGGCTAGGGTTAGGGTTAGGGGACGGGGACGGTTTAGGGTCCAGGTGAGGGTACGACAACGCTTTAGGGGGAGCGTACGTGTGAGGGCGCGGGTTAGTGTCAGCGTACGGGTTAGGATTAGGGGACGGGTGAGGGTCAGGCTTCGGGGAAGGGTTAGGGTTAGGGTTCGGGCTAGGGTTAGGGTTAGGGGACGGGGACGGTTTAGGGTCCAGGTGAGGGTACGACAACGCTTTAGGGGGAGCGTACGTGTGAGGGCGCGGGTTAGTGTCAGCGTACGGGTTAGGATTAGGGGACGGGTGAGGGTCAGGCTTCGGGGAAGGGTTAGGGTTAGGGTTCGGGCTAGGGTTAGGGTTAGGGGACGGGGACGGTTTAGGGTCCAGGTGAGGGTACGACAACGCTTTAGGGGGAGCGTACGTGTGAGGGCGCGGGTTAGTGTCAGCGTACGGGTTAGGATTAGGGGACGGGTGAGGGTCAGGCTTCGGGGAAGGGTTAGGGTTAGGGTTCGGGCTAGGGTTAGGGTTAGGGGACGGGGACGGTTTAGGGTCCAGGTGAGGGTACGACAACGCTTTAGGGGGAGCGTACGTGTGAGGGCGCGGGTTAGTGTCAGCGTACGGGTTAGGATTAGGGGACGGGTGAGGGTCAGGCTTCGGGGAAGGGTTAGGGTTAGGGTTCGGGCTAGGGTTAGGGTTAGGGGACGGGGACGGTTTAGGGTCCAGGTGAGGGTACGACAACGCTTTAGGGGGAGCGTACGTGTGAGGGCGCGGGTTAGTGTCAGCGTACGGGTTAGGATTAGGGGACGGGTGAGGGTCAGGCTTCGGGGAAGGGTTAGGGTTAGGGTTCGGGCTAGGGTTAGGGTTAGGGGACGGGGACGGTTTAGGGTCCAGGTGAGGGTACGACAACGCTTTAGGGGGAGCGTACGTGTGAGGGCGCGGGTTAGTGTCAGCGTACGGGTTAGGATTAGGGGACGGGTGAGGGTCAGGCTTCGGGGAAGGGTTAGGGTTAGGGTTCGGGCTAGGGTTAGGGTTAGGGGACGGGGACGGTTTAGGGTCCAGGTGAGGGTACGACAACGCTTTAGGGGGAGCGTACGTGTGAGGGCGCGGGTTAGTGTCAGCGTACGTGTTAGGATTAGGGGACGGGTGAGGGTCAGGCTTCGGGGAAGGGTTAGGGTTAGGGTTCGGGCTAGGGTTAGGGTTAGGGGACGGGGACGGTTTAGGGTCCAGGTGAGGGTACGACAACGCTTTAGGGGGAGCGTACGTGTGAGGGCGTGGGTTAGTGTCAGCGTACGGGTTAGGATTAGGGGACGGGTGAGTGTCAGGCTTCGGGGAAGGGTTAGGGTTAGGGTTCGGGCTAGGGTTAGGGTTAGGGGACGGGGACGGTTTAGGGTCCAGGTGAGGGTACGACAACGCTTTAGGGGGAGCGTACGTGTGAGGGTGCGGGTTAGTGTCAGCGTACGGGTTAGGATTAGGGTACGGGTGAGGGTCAGGCTTCGGGGCAGGGTTAGGGTTAGGGTTCGGGCTAGGGTTAGGGTTAGGGGACGGGGACGGTTTAGGGTCCAGGTGAGGGTACGACAACGCTTTAGGGGGAGCGTACGTGTGAGGGCGCGGGTTAGTGTCAGCGTACAGGTTAGGATTAGGGGACGGGTGAGGGTCAGGCTTCGGGGAAGGGTTAGGGTTAGGGTTCGGGCTAGGGTTAGGGTTAGGGGACGGGGACGGTTTAGGGTCCAGGTGAGGGTACGACAACGCTTTAGGGGGAGCGTACGTGTGAGGGCGCGGGTTAGTGTCAGCGTACGGGTTAGGATTAGGGGACGGGTGAGGGTCAGGCTTCGGGGAAGGGTTAGGGTTAGGGTTCGGGCTAGGGTTAGGGTTAGGGGACGGGGACGGTTTAGGGTCCAGGTGAGGGTACGACAACGCTTTAGGGGGAGCGTACGTGTGAGGGCGCGGGTTAGTGTCAGCGTACGGGTTAGGATTAGGGGACGGGTGAGGGTCAGGCTTCGGGGAAGGGTTAGGGTTAGGGTTCGGGCTAGGGTTAGGGTTAGGGGACGGGGACGGTTTAGGGTCCAGGTGAGGGTACGACAACGCTTTAGGGGGAGCGTACGTGTGAGGGCGCGGGTTAGTGTCAGCGTACGGGTTAGGATTAGGGGACGGGTGAGGGTCAGGCTTCGGGGAAGGGTTAGGGTTAGGGTTCGGGCTAGGGTTAGGGTTAGGGGACGGGGACGGTTTAGGGTCCAGGTGAGGGTACGACAACGCTTTAGGGGGAGCGTACGTGTGAGGGCGCGGGTTAGTGTCAGCGTACGGGTTAGGATTAGGGGACGGGTGAGGGTCAGGCTTCGGGGAAGGGTTAGGGTTAGGGTTCGGGCTAGGGTTAGGGTTAGGGGACGGGGACGGTTTAGGGTCCAGGTGAGGGTACGACAACGCTTTAGGGGGAGCGTACGTGTGAGGGCGCGGGTTAGTGTCAGCGTACGGGTTAGGATTAGGGGACGGGTGAGGGTCAGGCTTCGGGGAAGGGTTAGGGTTAGGGTTCGGGCTAGGGTTAGGGTTAGGGGACGGGGACGGTTTAGGGTCCAGGTGAGGGTACGACAACGCTTTAGGGGGAGCGTACGTGTGAGGGCGCGGGTTAGTGTCAGCGTACGGGTTAGGATTAGGGGACGGGTGAGGGTCAGGCTTCGGGGAAGGGTTAGGGTTAGGGTTCGGGCTAGGGTTAGGGTTAGGGGACGGGGACGGTTTAGGGTCCAGGTGAGGGTACGACAACGCTTTAGGGGGACCGTACGTGTGAGGGCGCGGGTTAGTGTCAGCGTACGGGTTAGGATTAGGGGACGGGTGAGGGTCAGGCTTCGGGGCAGGGTTAGGGTTAGGGTTCGGGCTAGGGTTAGGGTTAGGGGACGGGGAGGGTTTAGGGTCCAGGTGAGGGTACGACAACGCTTTAGGGGGAGCGTACGTGTGAGGGCGCGGGTTAGTGTCAGCGTACGGGTTAGGATTAGGGGACGGGTGAGGGTCAGGCTTCGGGGAAGGGTTAGGGTTAGGGTTCGGGCTAGGGTTAGGGTTAGGGGACGGGGACGGTTTAGGGTCCAGGTGAGGGTACGACAACGCTTTAGGGGGAGCGTACGTGTGAGGGCGCGGGTTAGTGTCAGCGTACGGGTTAGGATTAGGGGACGGGTGAGGGTCAGGCTTCGGGGAAGGGTTAGGGTTAGGGTTCGGGCTAGGGTTAGGGTTAGGGGACGGGGACGGTTTAGGGTCCAGGTGAGGGTACGACAACGCTTTAGGGGGAGCGTACGTGTGAGGGCGCGGGTTAGTGTCAGCGTACGGGTTAGGATTAGGGGACGGGTGAGGGTCAGGCTTCTGGGAAGGGTTAGGGTTAGGGTTCGGGCTAGGGTTAGGGTTAGGGGACGGGGACGGTTTAGTGTCCAGGTGAGGGTACGACAACGCTTTAGGGGGAGCGTACGTGTGAGGGCGCGGGTTAGTGTCAGCGTACGGGTTAGGATTAGGGGACGGGTGAGGGTCAGGCTTCGGGGAAGGGTTAGGGTTAGGGTTCGGGCTAGGGTTAGGGTTAGGGGACGGGGACTGTTTAGGGTCCAGGTGAGGGTACGACAACGCTTTAGGGGGAGCGTACGTGTGAGGGCGCGGGTTAGTGTCAGCGTACGGGTTAGGATTAGGGGACGGGTGAGGGTCAGGCTTCTGGGCAGGGTTAGGGTTAGGGTTCGGGCTAGGGTTAGGGTTAGGGGACGGGCACGGTTTAGGGTCCAGGTTAGGGTAGGACAACGCTTTAGGGGGAGCGTACGTGTGAGGGCACGGGTTAGTGTCAGCGTACGGGTTAGGATTAGGGGACGGGTGAGGGTCAGGCTTCGGGGAAGGGTTAGGGTTAGGGTTCAGGCTAGGGTTAGGGTTAGGGGACAGGGACGGTTTAGGGTCCAGATGAGGGTACGACAACGCTTTAGGGGGAGCGTACGTGTGAGGGCGCGGGTTAGTGTCAGCGTACGGGTTAGGATTAGGGGACGGGTGAGGGTCAGGCTTCGGGGAAGGGTTAGGGTTAGGGTTCGGGCTAGGGTTAGGGTTAGGGGACGGGGACGGTTTAGGGTCCAGGTGAGGGTACGACAACGCTTTAGGGGGAGCGTACGTGTGAGGGCGCGGGTTAGTGTCAGCGTACGGGTTAGGATTAGGGGACGGGTGAGGGTCAGGCTTCGGGGAAGGGTTAGGGTTAGGGTTCGGGCTAGGGTTAGGGTTAGGGGACGGGGACGGTTTAGGGTCCAGGTGAGGGTACGACAACGCTTTAGGGGGAGCGTACGTGTGAGGGCGCGGGATAGTGTCAGCGTACGGGTTAGGATTAGGGGACGGGTGAGGGTCAGGCTTCGGGGCAGGGTTAGGGTTAGGGTTCGGGCTAGGGTTAGGGTTAGGGGACGGGGACGGTTTAGGGTCCAGGTGAGGGTACGACAACGCTTTAGGGGGAGCGTACGTGTGAGGGCGCGGGTTAGTGTCAGCGTACGGGTTAGGATTAGGGGACGGGTGAGGGTCAGGCTTCGGGGCAGGGTTAGGGTTAGGGTTCGGGCTAGGGTTAGGGTTAGGGGACGGGGAGGGTTTAGGGTCCAGGTGAGGGTACGACAACGCTTTAGGGGGAGCGTACGTGTGAGGGCGCGGGTTAGTGTCAGCGTAAGGGTTAGGATTAGGGGACGGGTGAGGGTCAGGCTTCGGGGAAGGGTTAGGGTTAGGGTTCGGGCTAGGGTTAGGGTTAGGGGACGGGGACGGTTTAGGGTCCAGGTGAGGGTACGACAACGCTTTAGGGGGAGCATACGTGTGAGGGCGCGGGTTAGCGTCAGCGTACGGGTTAGGATTAGGGGACGGGTGAGGGTCAGGCTTCGGGGAAGCGTTAGGGTTAGGGTTCGGGCTAGGGTTAGGGTTAGGGGACGGGGACGGTTTAGGGTCCAGGTGAGGGTACGACAACGCTTTAGGGGGAGCGTACGTGTGAGGGCGCGGGATAGTGTCAGCGTACGGGTTAGGATTAGGGGACGGGTGAGGGTCAGGCTTCGGGGCAGGGTTAGGGTTAGGGTTCGGGCTAGGGTTAGGGTTAGGGGACGGGGACGGTTTAGGGTCCAGGTGAGGGTACGACAACGCTTTAGGGGGAGCGTACGTGTGAGGGCGCGGGTTAGTGTCAGCGTACGGGTTAGGATTAGGGGACGGGTGAGGGTCAGGCTTCGGGGCAGGGTTAGGGTTAGGGTTCGGGCTAGGGTTAGGGTTAGGGGACGGGGACGGTTTAGGGTCCAGGTGAGGGTACGACAACGCTTTAGGGGGAGCGTACGTGTGAGGGCGCGGGTTAGTGTCAGCGTACGGGTTAGGATTAGGGGACGGGTGAGGGTCAGGCTTCGGGGAAGGGTTCGGGTTAGGGTTCGGGCTAGGGTTAGGGTTAGGGGACGGGGACGGTTTAGGGTCCAGGTGAGGATACGACAACGCTTTAGGGGGAGCGTACGTGTGAGGGCGCGGGTTAGTGTCAGCGTACGGGTTAGGATTAGGGGACGGGTGAGGGTCAGGCTTCAGGGCAGGGTTAGGGTTAGGGTTCGGGCTAGGGTTAGGGTTAGGGGACGGGGACGGTTTAGGGTCCAGGTGAGGGTACGACAACGCTTTAGGGGGAGCGTACGTGTGAGGGCGCGGGTTAGTGTCAGCGTACGGGTTAGGATTAGGGGACGGGTGAGGGTCAGGCTTCGGGGAAGGGTTAGGGTTAGGGTTCGGGCTAGGGTTAGGGTTAGGGGACGGGGACGGTTTAGGGTCCAGGTGAGGGTACGACAACGCTTTAGGGGGAGCGTACGTGTGAGGGCGCGGGTTAGTGTCAGCGTACGGGTTAGGATTAGGGGACGGGTGAGGGTCAGGCTTCGGGGCAGGGTTAGGGTTAGGGTTCGGGCTAGGGTTAGGGTTAGGGGACGGGGACGGTTTAGGGTCCAGGTGAGGGTACGACAACGCTTTAGGGGGAGCGTACGTGTGAGGGCGCGGGTTAGTGTCAGCGTACGGGTTAGGATTAGGGGACGGGTGAGGGTCAGGCTTCGGGGAAGGGTTAGGGTTAGGGTTCGGGCTAGGGTTAGGGTTAGGGGACGGGGACGGTTTAGGGTCCAGGTGAGGGTACGACAACGCTTTAGGGGGAGCGTACGTGTGAGGGCGCGGGTTAGTGTCAGCGTACGGGTTAGGATTAGGGGACGGGTGAGGGTCAGGCTTCGGGGAAGGGTTAGGGTTAGGGTTCGGGCTAGGGTTAGGGTTAGGGGACGGGGACAGTTTAGGGTCCAGGTGAGGGTACGACAACGCTTTAGGGGGAGCGTACGTGTGAGGGCGCGGGTTAGTGTCAGCGTACGGGTTAGGATTAGGGGACGGGTGAGGGTCAGGCTTCTGGGAAGGGTTAGGGTTAGGGTTCGGGCTAGGGTTAGGGTTAGGGGACGGGGACGGTTTAGTGTCCAGGTGAGGGTACGACAACGCTTTAGGGGGAGCGTACGTGTGAGGGCGCGGGTTAGTGTCAGCGTACGGGTTAGGATTAGGGGACGGGTGAGGGTCAGGCTTCGGGGAAGGGTTAGGGTTAGGGTTCGGGCTAGGGTTAGGGTTAGGGGACGGGGACGGTTTAGGGTCCAGGTGAGGGTACGACAACGCTTTAGGGGGAGCGTACGTGTGAGGGCGCGGGTTAGTGTCAGCGTACGGGTTAGGATTAGGGGACGGGTGAGGGTCAGGCTTCGGGGCAGGGTTAGGGTTAGGGTTCGGGCTAGGGTTAGGGTTAGGGGACGGGGACGGTTTAGGGTCCAGGTGAGGGTACGACAACGCTTTAGGGGGAGCGTACGTGTGAGGGCGCGGGTTAGTGTCAGCGTACGGGTTAGGATTAGGGGACGGGTGAGGGTCAGGCTTCGGGGAAGGGTTAGGGTTAGGGTTCAGGCTAGGGTTAGGGTTAGGGTACGGGGACGGTTTAGGGTCCAGGTGAGGGTACGACAACGCTTTAGGGGGAGCGTACGTGTGAGGGCGCGGGTTAGTGTCAGCGTACGTGTTAGGATTAGGGGACGGGTGAGGGTCAGGCTTCGGGGAAGGGTTAGGGTTAGGGTTCGGGCTAGGGTTAGGGTTAGGGGACGGGGACGGTTTAGGGTCCAGGTGAGGGTACGACAACGCTTTAGGGGGAGCGTACGTGTGAGGGCGCGGGTTAGTGTCAGCGTACGGGTTAGGATTAGGGGACGGGTGAGGGTCAGGCTTCGGGGAAGGGTTAGGGTTAGGGTTCGGGCTAGGGTTAGGGTTAGGGGACGGGGACGGTTTAGGGTCCAGGTGAGGGTACGACAACGCTTTAGGGGGAGCGTACGTGTGGGGGCGCGGGTTAGTGTCAGCGTACGGGTTAGGATTAGGGGACGGGTGAGGGTCAGGCTTCGGGGAAGGGTTAGGGTTAGGGTTCGGGCTAGGGTTAGGGTTAGGGGACGGGGACGGTTTAGGGTCCAGGTGAGGGTACGACAACGCTTTAGGGGGAGCGTACGTGTGAGGGCGCGGGTTAGTGTCAGCGTACGGGTTAGGATTAGGGGACGGGTGAGGGTCAGGCTTCGGGGAAGGGTTAGGGTTAGGGTTCGGGCTAGGGTTAGGGTTAGGGGACGGGGACGGTTTAGGGTCCAGGTGAGGGTACGACAACGCTTTAGGGGGAGCGTACGTGTGAGGGCGCGGGTTAGTGTCAGCGTACGGGTTAGGATTAGGGGACGGGTGAGGGTCAGGCTTCGGGGAAGGGTTAGGGTTAGGGTTCGGGCTAGGGTTAGGGTTAGGGGACGGGGACGGTTTAGGGTCCAGGTGAGGGTACGACAACGCTTTAGGGGGAGCGTACGTGTGAGGGCGCGGGTTAGTGTCATCGTACGGGTTAGGATTAGGGGACGGGTGAGGGTCAGGCTTCGGGGAAGGGTTAGGGTTAGGGTTCGGGCTAGGGTTAGGGTTAGGGGACGGGGACGGTTTAGGGTCCAGGTGAGGGTACGACAACGCTTTAGGGGGAGCGTACGTGTGAGGGCGCGGGTTAGTGTCAGCGTACGGTTTAGGATTAGGGGACGGGTGAGGGTCAGGCTTCGGGGAAGGGTTAGGGTTAGGGTTCGGGCTAGGGTTAGGGTTAGGGGACGGGGACGGTTTAGGGTCCAGGTGAGGGTACGACAACGCTTTAGGGGGAGCGTACGTGTGAGGGCGCGGGTTAGTGTCAGCGTACGGGTTAGGATTAGGGGACGGGTGAGGGTCAGGCTTCGGGGAAGGGTTAGGGTTAGGGTTCGGGCTAGGGTTAGGGTTAGGGGACGGAGACGGTTTAGGGTCCAGGTGAGGGTACGACAACGCTTTAGGGGGAGCGTACGTGTGAGGGCGCGGGTTAGTGTCAGCGTACGGGTTAGGATTAGGGGACGGGTGAGGGTCAGGCTTCGGGGAAGGGTTAGGGTTAGGGTTCGGGCTAGGGTTAGGGTTAGGGGACGGGGACGGTTTAGGGTCCAGGTGAGGGTACGACAACGCTTTAGGGGGAGCGTACGTGTGAGGGCGAGGGTTAGTGTCAGCGTACGGGTTAGGATTAGGGGACGGGTGAGGGTCAGGCTTCGGGGAAGGGTTAGGGTTAGGGTTCGGGCTAGGGTTAGGGTTAGGGGACGGGGACGGTTTAGGGTCCAGGTGAGGGTACGACAACGCTTTAGGGGGAGCGTACGTGTGAGGGCGCGGGTTAGTGTCAGCGTACGGGTTAGGATTAGGGGACGGGTGAGGGTCAGGCTTCGGGGAAGGGTTAGGGTTAGGGTTCGGGCTAGGGTTAGGGTTAGGGGACGGGGACGGTTTAGGGTCCAGGTGAGGGTACGACAACGCTTTAGGGGGAGCGTACGTGTGAGGGCGTGGGTTAGTGTCAGCGTACGGGTTAGGATTAGGGGACGGGTGAGGGTCAGGCTTCGGGGAAGGGTTAGGGTTAGGGTTCGGGCTAGGGTTAGGGTTAGGGGACGGGGACGGTTTAGGGTCCAGGTGAGGGTACGACAACGCTTTAGGGGGAGCGTACGTGTGAGGGCGCGGGATAGTGTCAGCGTACGGGTTAGGATTAGGGGACGGGTGAGGGTCAGGCTTCGGGGCAGGGTTAGGGTTAGGGTTCGGGCTAGGGTTAGGGTTAGGGGACGGGGACGGTTTAGGGTCCAGGTGAGGGTACGACAACGCTTTAGGGGGAGCGTACGTGTGAGGGCGCGGGTTAGTGTCAGCGTACGGGTTAGGATTAGGGGACGGGTGAGGGTCAGGCTTCGGGGCAGGGTTAGGGTTAGGGTTCGGGCTAGGGTTAGGGTTAGGGGACGGGGAGGGTTTAGGGTCCAGGTGAGGGTACGACAACGCTTTAGGGGGAGCGTACGTGTGAGGGCGCGGGTTAGTGTCAGCGTACGGGTTAGGATTAGGGGACGGGTGAGGGTCAGGCTTCGGGGAAGGGTTAGGGTTAGGGTTCGGGCTAGGGTTAGGGTTAGGGGACGGGGACGGTTTAGGGTCCAGGTGAGGGTACGACAACGCTTTAGGGGGAGCATACGTGTGAGGGCGCGGGTTAGCGTCAGCGTACGGGTTAGGATTAGGGGACGGGTGAGGGTCCGGCTTCGGGGAAGCGTTAGGGTTAGGGTTCGGGCTAGGGTTAGGGTTAGGGGACGGGGACGGTTTAGGGTCCAGGTGAGGGTACGACAACGCTTTAGGGGGAGCGTACGTGTGAGGGCGCGGGATAGTGTCAGCGTACGGGTTAGGATTAGGGGACGGGTGAGGGTCAGGCTTCGGGGCAGGGTTAGGGTTAGGGTTCGGGCTAGGGTTAGGGTTAGGGGACGGGGACGGTTTAGGGTCCAGGTGAGGGTACGACAACGCTTTAGGGGGAGCGTACGTGTGAGGGCGCGGGTTAGTGTCAGCGTACGGGTTAGGATTAGGGGACGGGTGAGGGTCAGGCTTCGGGGCAGGGTTAGGGTTAGGGTTCGGGCTAGGGTTAGGGTTAGGGGACGGGGACGGTTTAGGGTCCAGGTGAGGGTACGACAACGCTTTAGGGGGAGCGTACGTGTGAGGGCGCGGGTTAGTGTCAGCGTACGGGTTAGGATTAGGGGACGGGTGAGGGTCAGGCTTCGGGGAAGGGTTCGGGTTAGGGTTCGGGCTAGGGTTAGGGTTAGGGGACGGGGACGGTTTAGGGTCCAGGTGAGGATACGACAACGCTTTAGGGGGAGCGTACGTGTGAGGGCGCGGGTTAGTGTCAGCGTACGGGTTAGGATTAGGGGACGGGTGAGGGTCAGGCTTCGGGGCAGGGTTAGGGTTAGGGTTCGGGCTAGGGTTAGGGTTAGGGGACGGGGACGGTTTAGGGTCCAGGTGAGGGTACGACAACGCTTTAGGGGGAGCGTACGTGTGAGGGCGCGGGTTAGTGTCAGCGTACGGGTTAGGATTAGGGGACGGGTGAGGGTCAGGCTTCGGGGAAGGGTTAGGGTTAGGGTTCGGGCTAGGGTTAGGGTTAGGGGACGGGGACGGTTTAGGGTCCAGGTGAGGGTACGACAACGCTTTAGGGGGAGCGTACGTGTGAGGGCGCGGGTTAGTGTCAGCGTACGGGTTAGGATTAGGGGACGGGTGAGGGTCAGGCTTCGGGGCAGGGTTAGGGTTAGGGTTCGGGCTAGGGTTAGGGTTAGGGGACGGGGACGGTTTAGGGTCCAGGTGAGGGTACGACAACGCTTTAGGGGGAGCGTACGTGTGAGGGCGCGGGTTAGTGTCAGCGTACGGGTTAGGATTAGGGGACGGGTGAGGGTCAGGCTTCGGGGAAGGGTTAGGGTTAGGGTTCGGTCTAGGGTTAGGGTTAGGGGACGGGGACGGTTTAGGGTCCAGGTGAGGGTACGACAACGCTTTAGGGGGAGCGTACGTGTGAGGGCGCGGGTTAGTGTCAGCGTACGGGTTAGGATTAGGGGACGGGTGAGGGTCAGGCTTCGGGGAAGGGTTAGGGTTAGGGTTCGGGCTAGGGTTAGGGTTAGGGGACGGGGACAGTTTAGGGTCCAGGTGAGGGTACGACAACGCTTTAGGGGGAGCGTACGTGTGAGGGCGCGGGTTAGTGTCAGCGTACGGGTTAGGATTAGGGGACGGGTGAGGGTCAGGCTTCTGGGAAGGGTTAGGGTTAGGGTTCGGGCTAGGGTTAGGGTTAGGGGACGGGGACGGTTTAGTGTCCAGGTGAGGGTACGACAACGCTTTAGGGGGAGCGTACGTGTGAGGGCGCGGGTTAGTGTCAGCGTACGGGTTAGGATTAGGGGACGGGTGAGGGTCAGGCTTCGGGGAAGGGTTAGGGTTAGGGTTCGGGCTAGGGTTAGGGTTAGGGGACGGGGACGGTTTAGGGTCCAGGTGAGGGTACGACAACGCTTTAGGGGGAGCGTACGTGTGAGGGCGCGGGTTAGTGTCAGCGTACGGGTTAGGATTAGGGGACGGGTGAGGGTCAGGCTTCGGGGCAGGGTTAGGGTTAGGGTTCGGGCTAGGGTTAGGGTTAGGGGACGGGGACGGTTTAGGGTCCAGGTGAGGGTACGACAACGCTTTAGGGGGAGCGTACGTGTGAGGGCGCGGGTTAGTGTCAGCGTACGGGTTAGGATTAGGGGACGGGTGAGGGTCAGGCTTCGGGGAAGGGTTAGGGTTAGGGTTCAGGCTAGGGTTAGGGTTAGGGTACGGGGACGGTTTAGGGTCCAGGTGAGGGTACGACAACGCTTTAGGGGGAGCGTACGTGTGAGGGCGCGGGTTAGTGTCAGCGTACGTGTTAGGATTAGGGGACGGGTGAGGGTCAGGCTTCGGGGAAGGGTTAGGGTTAGGGTTCGGGCTAGGGTTAGGGTTAGGGGACGGGGACTGTTTAGGGTCCAGGTGAGGGTACGACAACGCTTTAGGGGGAGCGTACGTGTGAGGGCGCGGGTTAGTGTCAGCGTACGGGTTAGGATTAGGGGACGGGTGAGGGTCAGGCTTCGGGGAAGGGTTAGGGTTAGGGTTCGGGCTAGGGTTAGGGTTAGGGGACGGGGACGGTTTAGGGTCCAGGTGAGGGTACGACAACGCTTTAGGGGGAGCGTACGTGTGGGGGCGCGGGTTAGTGTCAGCGTACGGGTTAGGATTAGGGGACGGGTGAGGGTCAGGCTTCGGGGAAGGGTTAGGGTTAGGGTTCGGGCTAGGGTTAGGGTTAGGGGACGGGGACGGTTTAGGGTCCAGGTGAGGGTACGACAACGCTTTAGGGGGAGCGTACGTGTGAGGGCGCGGGTTAGTGTCAGCGTACGGGTTAGGATTAGGGGACGGGTGAGGGTCAGGCTTCGGGGAAGGGTTAGGGTTAGGGTTCGGGCTAGGGTTAGGGTTAGGGGACGGGGACGGTTTAGGGTCCAGGTGAGGGTACGACAACGCTTTAGGGGGAGCGTACGTGTGAGGGCGCGGGTTAGTGTCAGCGTACGGGTTAGGATTAGGGGACGGGTGAGGGTCAGGCTTCGGGGAAGGGTTAGGGTTAGGGTTCGGGCTAGGGTTAGGGTTAGGGGACGGGGACGGTTTAGGGTCCAGGTGAGGGTACGACAACGCTTTAGGGGGAGCGTACGTGTGAGGGTGCGGGTTAGTGTCATCGTACGGGTTAGGATTAGGGGACGGGTGAGGGTCAGGCTTCGGGGAAGGGTTAGGGTTAGGGTTCGGGCTAGGGTTAGGGTTAGGGGACGGGGACGGTTTAGGGTCCAGGTGAGGGTACGACAACGCTTTAGGGGGAGCGTACGTGTGAGGGCGCGGGTTAATGTCAGCGTACGGTTTAGGATTAGGGGACGGGTGAGGGTCAGGCTTCGGGGAAGGGTTAGGGTTAGGGTTCGGGCTAGGGTTAGGGTTAGGGGACGGGGACGGTTTAGGGTCCAGGTGAGGGTACGACAACGCTTTAGGGGGAGCGTACGTGTGAGGGCGAGGGTTAGTGTCAGCGTACGGGTTAGGATTAGGGGACGGGTGAGGGTCAGGCTTCGGGGAAGGGTTAGGGTTAGGGTTCGGGCTAGGGTTAGGGTTAGGGGACGGGGACGGTTTAGGGTCCAGGTGAGGGTACGACAACGCTTTAGGGGGAGCGTACGTGTGAGGGCGCGGGTTAGTGTCAGCGTACGGGTTAGGATTAGGGGACGGGTGAGGGTCAGGCTTCGGGGAAGGGTTAGGGTTAGGGTTCGGGCTAGGGTTAGGGTTAGGGGACGGGGACGGTTTAGGGTCCAGGTGAGGGTACGACAACGCTTTAGGGGGAGCGTACGTGTGAGGGCGTGGGTTAGTGTCAGCGTACGGGTTAGGATTAGGGGACGGGTGAGGGTCAGGCTTCGGGGAAGGGTTAGGGTTAGGGTTCGGGCTAGGGTTAGGGTTAGGGGACGGGGACGGTTTAGGGTCCAGGTGAGGGTACGACAACGCTTTAGGGGGAGCGTACGTGTGAGGGCGCGGGTTAGTGTCAGCGTACGGGTTAGGATTAGGGGACGGGTGAGGGTCAGGCTTCGGGGCAGGGTTAGGGTTAGGGTTCGGGCTAGGGTTAGGGTTAGGGGACGGGGACGGTTTAGGGTCCAGGTGAGGGTACGACAACGCTTTAGGGGGAGCGTACGTGTGAGGGCGCGGGTTAGTGTCAGCGTACGTGTTAGGATTAGGGGACGGGTGAGGGTCAGGCTTCGGGGAAGGGTTAGGGTTAGGGTTCGGGCTAGGGTTAGGGTTAGGGGACGGGGACGGTTTAGGGTCCAGGTGAGGGTACGACAACGCTTTAGGGGGAGCGTACGTGTGAGGGCGCGGGTTAGTGTCAGCGTACGGGTTAGGATTAGGGGACGGGTGAGGGTCAGGCTTCGGGGAAGGGTTAGGGTTAGGGTTCGGGCTAGGGTTAGGGTTAGGGGACGGGGACGGTTTAGGGTCCAGGTGAGGGTACGACAACGCTTTAGGGGGAGCGTACGTGTGAGGGCGCGGGTTAGTGTCAGCGTACGGGTTAGGATTAGGGGACGGGTGAGGGTCAGGCTTCGGGGCAGGGTTAGGGTTAGGGTTCGGGCTAGGGTTAGGGTTAGGGGACGGGGACGGTTTAGGGTCCAGGTGAGGGTGCGACAACGCTTTAGGGGGAGCGTACGTGTGAGGGCGCGGGTTAGTGTCAGCGTACGGGTTAGGATTAGGGGACGGGTGAGGGTCAGGCTTCGGGGAAGGGTTAGGGTTAGGGTTCGGGCTAGGGTTAGGGTTAGGGGACGGGGACGGTTTAGTGTCCAGGTGAGGGTACGACAACGCTTTAGGGGGAGCGTACGTGTGAGGGCGCGGGTTAGTGTCAGCGTACGGGTTAGGATTAGGGGACGGGTGAGGGTCAGGCTTCGGGGAAGGGTTAGGGTTAGGGTTCGGGCTAGGGTTAGGGTTAGGGGACGGGGACGGTTTAGGGTCCAGGTGAGGGTACGACAACGCTTTAGGGGGAGCGTACGTGTGAGGGCGCGGGTTAGTGTCAGCGTACGGGTTAGGATTAGGGGACGGGTGAGGGTCAGGCTTCGGGGAAGGGTTAGGGTTAGGGTTCGGGCTAGGGTTAGGGTTAGGGGATGGGGACGGTTTAGGGTCCAGGTGAGGGTACGACAATGCTTTAGGGGGAGCGTACTTGTGAGGGCGCGGGTTAGTGTCAGCGTACGGGTTAGGATTAGGGGACGGGTGAGGGTCAGGCTTCGGGGAAGGGTTAGGGTTAGGGTTCGGGCTAGGGTTAGGGTTAGGGGACGGGGACGGTTTAGGGTCCAGGTGAGGGTACGACAACGCTTTAGGGGGAGCGTACGTGTGAGGGCGCGGGTTAGTGTCAGCGTACGGGTTAGGATTAGGGGACGGGTGAGGGTCAGGCTTCGGGGAAGGGTTAGGGTTAGGGTTCGGGCTAGGGTTAGGGTTAGGGGACGGGGACGGTTTAGGGTCCAGGTGAGGGTACGACAACGCTTTAGGGGGAGCGTACGTGTGAGGGCGCGGGTTAGTGTCAGCGTACGGGTTAGGATTAGGGGACGGGTGAGGGTCAGGCTTCGGGGAAGGGTTAGGGTTAGGGTCCGGGCTAGGGTTAGGGTTAGGGGACGGGGACGGTTTAGGGTCCAGGTGAGGGTACGACAACGCTTTAGGGGGAGCGTACGTGTGAGGGCGCGGGTTAGTGTCAGCGTACGGGTTAGGATTAGGGGACGGGTGAGGGTCAGGCTTCTGGGAAGGGTTAGGGTTAGGGTTCGGGCTAGGGTTAGGGTTAGGGGACGGGGACGGTTTAGGGTCCAGGTGAGGGTACGACAACGCTTTAGGGGGACCGTACGTGTGAGGGCGCGGGTTAGTGTCAGCGTACGGGTTAGGATTAGGGGACGGGTGAGGGTCAGGCTTCGGGGCAGGGTTAGGGTTAGGGTTCGGGCTAGGGTTAGGGTTAGGGGACGGGGAGGGTTTAGGGTCCAGGTGAGGGTACGACAACGCTTTAGGGGGAGCGTACGTGTGAGGGCGCGGGTTAGTGTCAGCGTACGGGTTAGGATTAGGGGACGGGTGAGGGTCAGGCTTCGGGGAAGGGTTAGGGTTAGGGTTCGGGCTAGGGTTAGGGTTAGGGGACGGGGACGGTTTAGGGTCCAGGTGAGGGTACGACAACGCTTTAGGGGGAGCGTACGTGTGAGGGCGCGGGTTAGTGTCAGCGTACGGGTTAGGATTAGGGGACGGGTGAGGGTCAGGCTTCGGGGAAGGGTTAGGGTTAGGGTTCGGGCTAGGGTTAGGGTTAGGGGACGGGGACGGTTTAGGGTCCAGGTGAGGGTACGACAACGCTTTAGGGGGAGCGTACGTGTGAGGGCGCGGGTTAGTGTCAGCGTACGGGTTAGGATTAGGGGACGGGTGAGGGTCAGGCTTCTGGGAAGGGTTAGGGTTAGGGTTCGGGCTAGGGTTAGGGTTAGGGGACGGGGACGGTTTAGTGTCCAGGTGAGGGTACGACAACGCTTTAGGGGGAGCGTACGTGTGAGGGCGCGGGTTAGTGTCAGCGTACGGGTTAGGATTAGGGGACGGGTGAGGGTCAGGCTTCGGGGAAGGGTTAGGGTTAGGGTTCGGGCTAGGGTTAGGGTTAGGGGACGGGGACTGTTTAGGGTCCAGGTGAGGGTACGACAACGCTTTAGGGGGAGCGTACGTGTGAGGGCGCGGGTTAGTGTCAGCGTACGGGTTAGGATTAGGGGACGGGTGAGGGTCAGGCTTCGGGGAAGGGTTAGGGTTAGGGTTCAGGCTAGGGTTAGGGTTAGGGGACGGGGACGGTTTAGGGTCCAGATGAGGGTACGACAACGCTTTAGGGGGAGCGTACGTGTGAGGGCGCGGGTTCGTGTCAGCGTACGGGTTAGGATTAGGGGACGGGTGAGGGTCAGGCTTCGGGGAAGGGTTAGGGTTAGGGTTCGGGCTAGGGTTAGGGTTAGGGGACGGGGACGGTTTAGGGTCCAGGTGAGGGTACGACAACGCTTTAGGGGGAGCGTACGTGTGAGGGCGCGGGTTAGTGTCAGCGTACGGGTTAGGATTAGGGGACGGGTGAGGGTCAGGCTTCGGGGAAGGGTTAGGGTTAGGGTTCGGGCTAGGGTTAGGGTTAGGGGACGGGGACGGTTTAGGGTCCAGGTGAGGGTACGACAACGCTTTAGGGGGAGCGTACGTGTGAGGGCGCGGGATAGTGTCAGCGTACGGGTTAGGATTAGGGGACGGGTGAGGGTCAGGCTTCGGGGCAGGGTTAGGGTTAGGGTTCGGGCTAGGGTTAGGGTTAGGGGACGGGGACGGTTTAGGGTCCAGGTGAGGGTACGACAACGCTTTAGGGGGAGCGTACGTGTGAGGGCGCGGGTTAGTGTCAGCGTACGGGTTAGGATTAGGGGACGGGTGAGGGTCAGGCTTCGGGGCAGGGTTAGGGTTAGGGTTCGGGCTAGGGTTAGGGTTAGGGGACGGGGAGGGTTTAGGGTCCAGGTGAGGGTACGACAACGCTTTAGGGGGAGCGTACGTGTGAGGGCGCGGGTTAGTGTCAGCGTACGGGTTAGGATTAGGGGACGGGTGAGGGTCAGGCTTCGGGGAAGGGTTAGGGTTAGGGTTCGGGCTAGGGTTAGGGTTAGGGGACGGGGACGGTTTAGGGTCCAGGTGAGGGTACGACAACGCTTTGGGGGAGCATACGTGTGAGGGCGCGGGTTAGTGTCAGCGTACGGGTTAGGATTAGGGGACGGGTGAGGGTCAGGCTTCGGGGAAGGGTTAGGGTTAGGGTTCGGGCTAGGGTTAGGGTTAGGGGACGGGGACGGTTTAGGGTCCAGGTGAGGGTACGACAACGCTTTAGGGGGAGCGTACGTGTGAGGGCGCGGGATAGTGTCAGCGTACGGGTTAGGATTAGGGGACGGGTGAGGGTCAGGCTTCGGGGCAGGGTTAGGGTTAGGGTTCGGGCTAGGGTTAGGGTTAGGGGACGGGGACGGTTTAGGGTCCAGGTGAGGGTACGACAACGCTTTAGGGGGAGCGTACGTGTGAGGGCGCGGGTTAGTGTCAGCGTACGGGTTAGGATTAGGGGACGGGTGAGGGTCAGGCTTCGGGGCAGGGTTAGGGTTAGGGTTCGGGCTAGGGTTAGGGTTAGGGGACGGGGACGGTTTAGGGTCCAGGTGAGGGTACGACAACGCTTTAGGGGGAGCGTACGTGTGAGGGCGCGGGTTAGTGTCAGCGTACGGGTTAGGATTAGGGGACGGGTGAGGGTCAGGCTTCGGGGAAGGGTTCGGGTTAGGGTTCGGGCTAGGGTTAGGGTTAGGGGACGGGGACGGTTTAGGGTCCAGGTGAGGGTACGACAACGCTTTAGGGGGAGCGTACGTGTGAGGGCGCGGGTTAGTGTCAGCGTACGGGTTAGGATTAGGGGACGGGTGAGGGTCAGGCTTCGGGGCAGGGTTAGGGTTAGGGTTCGGGCTAGGGTTAGGGTTAGGGGACGGGGACGGTTTAGGGTCCAGGTGAGGGTACGACAACGCTTTAGGGGGAGCGTACGTGTGAGGGCGCGGGTTAGTGTCAGCGTACGGGTTAGGATTAGGGGACGGGTGAGGGTCAGGCTTCGGGGAAGGGTTAGGGTTAGGGTTCGGGCTAGGGTTAGGGTTAGGGGACGGGGACGGTTTAGGGTCCAGGTGAGGGTACGACAACGCTTTAGGGGGAGCGTACGTGTGAGGGCGCGGGTTAGTGTCAGCGTACGGGTTAGGATTAGGGGACGGGTGAGGGTCAGGCTTCGGGGCAGGGTTAGGGTTAGGGTTCGGGCTAGGGTTAGGGTTAGGGGACGGGGACGGTTTAGGGTCCAGGTGAGGGTACGACAACGCTTTAGGGGGAGCGTACGTGTGAGGGCGCGGGTTAGTGTCAGCGTACGGGTTAGGAGTAGGGGACGGGTGAGGGTCAGGCTTCGGGGAAGGGTTAGGGTTAGGGTTCGGGCTAGGGTTAGGGTTAGGGGACGGGGACGGTTTAGGGTCCAGGTGAGGGTACGACAACGCTTTAGGGGGAGCGTACGTGTGAGGGCGCGGGTTAGTGTCAGCGTACGGGTTAGGATTAGGGGACGGGTGAGGGTCAGGCTTCGGGGCAGGGTTAGGGTTAGGGTTCGGGCTAGGGTTAGGGTTAGGGGACGGGGAGGGTTTAGGGTCCAGGTGAGGGTACGACAACGCTTTAGGGGGAGCGTACGTGTGAGGGCGCGGGTTAGTGTCAGCGTACGGGTTAGGATTAGGGGACGGGTGAGGGTCAGGCTTCGGGGAAGGGTTAGGGTTAGGGTTCGGGCTAGGGTTAGGGTTAGGGGACGGGGACGGTTTAGGGTCCAGGTGAGGGTACGACAACGCTTTAGGGGGAGCGTACGTGTGAGGGCGCGGGTTAGTGTCAGCGTACGGGTTAGGATTAGGGGACGGGTGAGGGTCAGGCTTCGGGGAAGGGTTAGGGTTAGGGTTCGGGCTAGGGTTAGGGTTAGGGGACGGGGACGGTTTAGGGTCCAGGTGAGGGTACGACAACGCTTTAGGGGGAGCGTACGTGTGAGGGCGCGGGTTAGTGTCAGCGTACGGGTTAGGATTAGGGGACGGGTGAGGGTCAGGCTTCTGGGAAGGGTTAGGGTTAGGGTTCGGGCTAGGGTTAGGGTTAGGGGACGGGGACGGTTTAGTGTCCAGGTGAGGGTACGACAACGCTTTAGGGGGAGCGTACGTGTGAGGGCGCGGGTTAGTGTCAGCGTACGGGTTAGGATTAGGGGACGGGTGAGGGTCAGGCTTCGGGGAAGGGTTAGGGTTAGGGTTCGGGCTAGGGTTAGGGTTAGGGGACGGGGACTGTTTAGGGTCCAGGTGAGGGTACGACAACGCTTTAGGGGGAGCGTACGTGTGAGGGCGCGGGTTAGTGTCAGCGTACGGGTTAGGATTAGGGGACGGGTGAGTGTCAGGCTTCGGGGAAGGGTTAGGGTTAGGGTTCAGGCTAGGGTTAGGGTTAGGGGACGGGGACGGTTTAGGGTCCAGATGAGGGTACGACAACGCTTTAGGGGGAGCGTACGTGTGAGGGCGCGGGTTCGTGTCAGCGTACGGGTTAGGATTAGGGGACGGGTGAGGGTCAGGCTTCGGGGAAGGGTTAGGGTTAGGGTTCGGGCTAGGGTTAGGGTTAGGGGACGGGGACGGTTTAGGGTCCAGGTGAGGGTACGACAACGCTTTAGGGGGAGCGTACGTGTGAGGGCGCGGGTTAGTGTCAGCGTACGGGTTAGGATTAGGGGACGGGTGAGGGTCAGGCTTCGGGGAAGGGTTAGGGTTAGGGTTCGGGCTAGGGTTAGGGTTAGGGGACGGGGACGGTTTAGGGTCCAGGTGAGGGTACGACAACGCTTTAGGGGGAGCGTACGTGTGAGGGCGCGGGATAGTGTCAGCGTACGGGTTAGGATTAGGGGACGGGTGAGGGTCAGGCTTCGGGGCAGGGTTAGGGTTAGGGTTCGGGCTAGGGTTAGGGTTAGGGGACGGGGACGGTTTAGGGTCCAGGTGAGGGTACGACAACGCTTTAGGGGGAGCGTACGTGTGAGGGCGCGGGTTAGTGTCAGCGTACGGGTTAGGATTAGGGGACGGGTGAGGGTCAGGCTTCGGGGCAGGGTTAGGGTTAGGGTTCGGGCTAGGGTTAGGGTTAGGGGACGGGGAGGGTTTAGGGTCCAGGTGAGGGTACGACAACGCTTTAGGGGGAGCGTACGTGTGAGGGCGCGGGTTAGTGTCAGCGTACGGGTTAGGATTAGGGGACGGGTGAGGGTCAGGCTTCGGGGAAGGGTTAGGGTTAGGGTTCGGGCTAGGGTTAGGGTTAGGGGACGGGGACGGTTTAGGGTCCAGGTGAGGGTACGACAACGCTTTAGGGGGAGCATACGTGTGAGGGCGCGGGTTAGTGTCAGCGTACGGGTTAGGATTAGGGGACGGGTGAGGGTCAGGCTTCGGGGAAGGGTTAGGGTTAGGGTTCGGGCTAGGGTTAGGGTTAGGGGACGGGGACGGTTTAGGGTCCAGGTGAGGGTACGACAACGCTTTAGGGGGAGCGTACGTGTGAGGGCGCGGGATAGTGTCAGCGTACGGGTTAGGATTAGGGGACGGGTGAGGGTCAGGCTTCGGGGCAGGGTTAGGGTTAGGGTTCGGGCTAGGGTTAGGGTTAGGGGACGGGGACGGTTTAGGGTCCAGGTGAGGGTACGACAACGCTTTAGGGGGAGCGTACGTGTGAGGGCGCGGGTTAGTGTCAGCGTACGGGTTAGGATTAGGGGACGGGTGAGGGTCAGGCTTCGGGGCAGGGTTAGGGTTAGGGTTCGGGCTAGGGTTAGGGTTAGGGGACGGGGACGGTTTAGGGTCCAGGTGAGGGTACGACAACGCTTTAGGGGGAGCGTACGTGTGAGGGCGCGGGTTAGTGTCAGCGTACGGGTTAGGATTAGGGGACGGGTGAGGGTCAGGCTTCGGGGAAGGGTTCGGGTTAGGGTTCGGGCTAGGGTTAGGGTTAGGGGACGGGGACGGTTTAGGGTCCAGGTGAGGGTACGACAACGCTTTAGGGGGAGCGTACGTGTGAGGGCGCGGGTTAGTGTCAGCGTACGGGTTAGGATTAGGGGACGGGTGAGGGTCAGGCTTCGGGGCAGGGTTAGGGTTAGGGTTCGGGCTAGGGTTAGGGTTAGGGGACGGGGACGGTTTAGGGTCCAGGTGAGGGTACGACAACGCTTTAGGGGGAGCGTACGTGTGAGGGCGCGGGTTAGTGTCAGCGTACGGGTTAGGATTAGGGGACGGGTGAGGGTCAGGCTTCGGGGAAGGGTTAGGGTTAGGGTTCGGGCTAGGGTTAGGGTTAGGGGACGGGGACGGTTTAGGGTCCAGGTGAGGGTACGACAACGCTTTAGGGGGAGCGTACGTGTGAGGGCGCGGGTTAGTGTCAGCGTACGGGTTAGGATTAGGGGACGGGTGAGGGTCAGGCTTCGGGGCAGGGTTAGGGTTAGGGTTCGGGCTAGGGTTAGGGTTAGGGGACGGGGACGGTTTAGGGTCCAGGTGAGGGTACGACAACGCTTTAGGGGGAGCGTACGTGTGAGGGCGCGGGTTAGTGTCAGCGTACGGGTTAGGAGTAGGGGACGGGTGAGGGTCAGGCTTCGGGGAAGGGTTAGGGTTAGGGTTCGGGCTAGGGTTAGGGTTAGGGGACGGGGACGGTTTAGGGTCCAGGTGAGGGTACGACAACGCTTTAGGGGGAGCGTACGTGTGAGGGCGCGGGTTAGTGTCAGCGTACGGGTTAGGATTAGGGGACGGGTGAGGGTCAGGCTTCGGGGAAGGGTTAGGGTTAGGGTTCGGGCTAGGGTTAGGGTTAGGGGACGGGGACGGTTTAGGGTCCAGGTGAGGGTACGACAACGCTTTAGGGGGAGCGTACGTGTGAGGGCGCAGGTTAGTGTCAGCGTACGGGTTAGGATTAGGGGACGGGTGAGGGTCAGGCTTCTGGGAAGGGTTAGGGTTAGGGTTCGGGCTAGGGTTAGGGTTAGGGGACGGGGACGGTTTAGTGTCCAGGTGAGGGTACGACAACGCTTTAGGGGGAGCGTACGTGTGAGGGCGCGGGTTAGTGTCAGCGTACGGGTTAGGATTAGGGGACGGGTGAGGGTCAGGCTTCGGGGAAGGGTTAGGGTTAGGGTTCGGGCTAGGGTTAGGGTTAGGGGACGGGGACGGTTTAGGGTCCAGGTGAGGGTACGACAACGCTTTAGGGGGAGCGTACGTGTGAGGGCGCGGGTTAGTGTCAGCGTACGGGTTAGGATTAGGGGACGGGTGAGGGTCAGGCTTCGGGGCAGGGTTAGGGTTAGGGTTCGGGCTAGGGTTAGGGTTAGGGTACGGGGACGGTTTAGGGTCCAGGTGAGGGTACGACAACGCTTTAGGGGGAGCGTACGTGTGAGGGCGCGGGTTAGTGTCAGCGTACGGGTTAGGATTAGGGGACGGGTGAGGGTCAGGCTTCGGGGAAGGGTTAGGGTTAGGGTTCAGGCTAGGGTTAGGGTTAGGGGACGGGGACGGTTTAGGGTCCAGGTGAGGGTACGACAACGCTTTAGGGGGAGCGTACGTGTGAGGGCGCGGGTTAGTGTCAGCGTACGGGTTAGGATTAGGGGACGGGTGAGGGTCAGGCTTCGGGGAAGGGTTAGGGTTAGGGTTCGGGCTAGGGTTAGGGTTAGGGGACGGGGACGGTTTAGGGTCCAGGTGAGGGTACGACAACGCTTTAGGGGGAGCGTACGTGTGAGGGCGCGGGTTAGTGTCAGCGTACGGGTTAGGATTAGGGGACGGGTGAGGGTCAGGCTTCGGGGAAGGGTTAGGGTTAGGGTTCGGGCTAGGGTTAGGGTTAGGGGACGGGGACGGTTTAGGGTCCAGGTGAGGGTACGACAACGCTTTAGGGGGAGCGTACGTGTGGGGGCGCGGGTTAGTGTCAGCGTACGGGTTAGGATTAGGGGACGGGTGAGGGTCAGGCTTCGGGGAAGGGTTAGGGTTAGGGTTCGGGCTAGGGTTAGGGTTAGGGGACGGGGACGGTTTAGGGTCCAGGTGAGGGTACGACAACGCTTTAGGGGGAGCGTACGTGTGAGGGCGCGGGTTAGTGTCAGCGTACGGGTTAGGATTAGGGGACGGGTGAGGGTCAGGCTTCGGGGAAGGGTTAGGGTTAGGGTTCGGGCTAGGGTTAGGGTTAGGGGACGGGGACGGTTTAGGGTCCAGGTGAGGGTACGACAACGCTTTAGGGGGAGCGTACGTGTGAGGGCGCGGGTTAGTGTCAGCGTACGGGTTAGGATTAGGGGACGGGTGAGGGTCAGGCTTCGGGGAAGGGTTAGGGTTAGGGTTCGGGCTAGGGTTAGGGTTAGGGGACGGGGACGGTTTAGGGTCCAGGTGAGGGTACGACAACGCTTTAGGGGGAGCGTACGTGTGAGGGCGCGGGTTAGTGTCATCGTACGGGTTAGGATTAGGGGACGGGTGAGGGTCAGGCTTCGGGGAAGGGTTAGGGTTAGGGTTCGGGCTAGGGTTAGGGTTAGGGGACGGGGACGGTTTAGGGTCCAGGTGAGGGTACGACAACGCTTTAGGGGGAGCGTACGTGTGAGGGCGCGGGTTAGTGTCAGCGTACGGGTTAGGATTAGGGGACGGGTGAGGGTCAGGCTTCGGGGAAGGGTTAGGATTAGGGTTCGGGCTAGGGTTAGGGTTAGGGGACGGGGACGGTTTAGGGTCCAGGTGAGGGTACGACAACGCTTTAGGGGGAGCGTACGTGTGAGGGCGCGGGTTAGTGTCAGCGTACGGGTTAGGATTAGGGGACGGGTGAGGGTCAGGCTTCGGGGAAGGGTTAGGGTTAGGGTTCGGGCTAGGGTTAGGGTTAGGGGACGGAGACGGTTTAGGGTCCAGGTGAGGGTACGACAACGCTTTAGGGGGAGCGTACGTGTGAGGGCGCGGGTTAGTGTCAGCGTACGGGTTAGGATTAGGGGACGGGTGAGGGTCAGGCTTCGGGGAAGGGTTAGGGTTAGGGTTCGGGCTAGGGTTAGGGTTAGGGGACGGGGACGGTTTAGGGTCCAGGTGAGGGTACGACAACGCTTTAGGGGGAGCGTACGTGTGAGGGCGAGGGTTAGTGTCAGCGTACGGGTTAGGATTAGGGGACGGGTGAGGGTCAGGCTTCGGGGAAGGGTTAGGGTTAGGGTTCGGGCTAGGGTTAGGGTTAGGGGACGGGGACGGTTTAGGGTCCAGGTGAGGGTACGACAACGCTTTAGGGGGAGCGTACGTGTGAGGGCGCGGGTTAGTGTCATCGTACGGGTTAGGATTAGGGGACGGGTGAGGGTCAGGCTTCGGGGAAGGGTTAGGGTTAGGGTTCGGGCTAGGGTTAGGGTTAGGGGACGGGGACGGTTTAGGGTCCAGGTGAGGGTACGACAACGCTTTAGGGGGAGCGTACGTGTGAGGGCGCGGGTTAGTGTCAGCGTACGGGTTAGGATTAGGGGACGGGTGAGGGTCAGGCTTCGGGGAAGGGTTAGGATTAGGGTTCGGGCTAGGGTTAGGGTTAGGGGACGGGGACGGTTTAGGGTCCAGGTGAGGGTACGACAACGCTTTAGGGGGAGCGTACGTGTGAGGGCGCGGGTTAGTGTCAGCGTACGGGTTAGGATTAGGGGACGGGTGAGGGTCAGGCTTCGGGGAAGGGTTAGGGTTAGGGTTCGGGCTAGGGTTAGGGTTAGGGGACGGAGACGGTTTAGGGTCCAGGTGAGGGTACGACAACGCTTTAGGGGGAGCGTACGTGTGAGGGCGCGGGTTAGTGTCAGCGTACGGGTTAGGATTAGGGGACGGGTGAGGGTCAGGCTTCGGGGAAGGGTTAGGGTTAGGGTTCGGGCTAGGGTTAGGGTTAGGGGACGGGGACGGTTTAGGGTCCAGGTGAGGGTACGACAACGCTTTAGGGGGAGCGTACGTGTGAGGGCGAGGGTTAGTGTCAGCGTACGGGTTAGGATTAGGGGACGGGTGAGGGTCAGGCTTCGGGGAAGGGTTAGGGTTAGGGTTCGGGCTAGGGTTAGGGTTAGGGGACGGGGACGGTTTAGGGTCCAGGTGAGGGTACGACAACGCTTTAGGGGGAGCGTACGTGTGAGGGCGCGGGTTAGTGTCAGCGTACGGGTTAGGATTAGGGGACGGGTGAGGGTCAGGCTTCGGGGAAGGGTTAGGGTTAGGGTTCGGGCTAGGGTTAGGGTTAGGGGACGGGGACGGTTTAGGGTCCAGGTGAGGGTACGACAACGCTTTAGGGGGAGCGTACGTGTGAGGGCGTGGGTTAGTGTCAGCGTACGGGTTAGGATTAGGGGACGGGTGAGGGTCAGGCTTCGGGGAAGGGTTAGGGTTAGGGTTCGGGCTAGGGTTAGGGTTAGGGGACGGGGACGGTTTAGGGTCCAGGTGAGGGTACGACAACGCTTTAGGGGGAGCGTACGTGTGAGGGCGCGGGTTAGTGTCAGCGTACGGGTTAGGATTAGGGGACGGGTGAGGGTCAGGCTTCGGGGCAGGGTTAGGGTTAGGGTTCGGGCTAGGGTTAGGGTTAGGGGACGGGGACGGTTTAGGGTCCAGGTGAGGGTACGACAACGCTTTAGGGGGAGCGTACGTGTGAGGGCGCGGGTTAGTGTCAGCGTACGGGTTAGGATTAGGGGACGGGTGAGGGTCAGGCTTCGGGGAAGGGTTAGGGTTAGGGTTCGGGCTAGGGTTAGGGTTAGGGGACGGGGACGGTTTAGGGTCCAGGTGAGGGTACGACAACGCTTTAGGGGGAGCGTACGTGTGAGGGCGCGGGTTAGTGTCAGCGTACGGGTTAGGATTAGGGGACGGGTGAGGGTCAGGCTTCGGGGAAGGGTTAGGGTTAGGGTTCGGGCTAGGGTTAGGGTTAGGGGACGGGGACGGTTTAGGGTCCAGGTGAGGGTACGACAACGCTTTAGGGGGAGCGTACGTGTGAGGGCGCGGGTTAGTGTCAGCGTACGGTTTAGGATTAGGGGACGGGTGAGGGTCAGGCTTCGGGGCAGGGTTAGGGTTAGGGTTCGGGCTAGGGTTAGGGTTAGGGGACGGGGACGGTTTAGGGTCCAGGTGAGGGTGCGACAACGCTTTAGGGGGAGCGTACGTGTGAGGGCGCGGGTTAGTGTCAGCGTACGGGTTAGGATTAGGGGACGGGTGAGGGTCAGGCTTCGGGGAAGGGTTAGGGTTAGGGTTCGGGCTAGGGTTAGGGTTAGGGGACGGGGACGGTTTAGTGTCCAGGTGAGGGTACGACAACGCTTTAGGGGGAGCGTACGTGTGAGGGCGCGGGTTAGTGTCAGCGTACGGGTTAGGATTAGGGGACGGGTGAGGGTCAGGCTTCGGGGAAGGGTTAGGGTTAGGGTTCGGGCTAGGGTTAGGGTTAGGGGACGGGGACGGTTTAGGGTCCAGGTGAGGGTACGACAACGCTTTAGGGGGAGCGTACGTGTGAGGGCGCGGGTTAGTGTCAGCGTACGGGTTAGGATTAGGGGACGGGTGAGGGTCAGGCTTCGGGGAAGGGTTAGGGTTAGGGTTCGGGCTAGGGTTAGGGTTAGGGGATGGGGACGGTTTAGGGTCCAGGTGAGGGTACGACAACGCTTTAGGGGGAGCGTACGTGTGAGGGCGCGGGTTAGTGTCAGCGTACGGGTTAGGATTAGGGGACGGGTGAGGGTCAGGCTTCGGGGAAGGGTTAGGGTTAGGGTTCGGGCTAGGGTTAGGGTTAGGGGACGGGGACGGTTTAGGGTCCAGGTGAGGGTACGACAACGCTTTAGGGGGAGCGTACGTGTGAGGGCGCGGGTTAGTGTCAGCGTACTGGTTAGGATTAGGGGACGGGTGAGGGTCAGGCTTCGGGGAAGGGTTAGGGTTAGGGTTCGGGCTAGGGTTAGGGTTAGGGGACGGGGACGGTTTAGGGTCCAGGTGAGGGTACGACAACGCTTTAGGGGGAGCGTACGTGTGAGGGCGCGGGTTAGTGTCAGCGTACGGGTTAGGATTAGGGGACGGGTGAGGGTCAGGCTTCGGGGCAGGGTTAGGGTTAGGGTTCGGGCTAGGGTTAGGGTTAGGGGACGGGGACGGTTTAGGGTCCAGGTGAGGGTACGACAACGCTTTAGGGGGAGCGTACGTGTGAGGGCGCGGGTTAGTGTCAGCGTACGGGTTAGGATTAGGGGACGGGTGAGGGTCAGGCTTCGGGGAAGGGTTAGGGTTAGGGTTCGGGCTAGGGTTAGGGTTAGGGGACGGGGACGGTTTAGGGTCCAGGTGAGGGTACGACAACGCTTTAGGGGGAGCGTACGTGTGAGGGCGCGGGTTAGTGTCAGCGTACGGGTTAGGATTAGGGGACGGGTGAGGGTCAGGCTTCGGGGAAGTGTTAGGGTTAGGGTTCGGGCTAGGGTTAGGGTTAGGGGACGGGGACGGTTTAGGGTCCAGGTGAGGGTACGACAACGCTTTAGGGGGAGCGTACGTGTGAGGGCGCGGGTTAGTGTCAGCGTACGGGTTAGGATTAGGGGACGGGTGAGGGTCAGGCTTCGGGGAAGGGTTAGGGTTAGGGTTCGGGCTAGGGTTAGGGTTAGGGGACGGGGACGGTTTAGGGTCCAGGTGAGGGTACGACAACGCTTTAGGGGGAGCGTACGTGTGAGGGCGCGGGTTAGTGTCAGCGTACGGGTTAGGATTAAGGGACGGGTGAGGGTCAGGCTTCGGGGAAGGGTTAGGGTTAGGGTTCGGGCTAGGGTTAGGGTTAGGGGACGGGGACGGTTTAGGGTCCAGGTGAGGGTACGACAACGCTTTAGGGGGAGCATACGTGTGAGGGCGCGGGTTAGTGTCAGCGTACGGGTTAGGATTAGGGGACGGGTGAGGGTCAGGCTTCGGGGAAGGGTTAGGGTTAGGGTTCGGGCTAGGGTTAGGGTTAGGGGACGGGGACGGTTTAGGGTCCAGGTGAGGGTACGACAACGCTTTAGGGGGAGCGTACGTGTGAGGGCGCGGGTTAGTGTCAGCGTACGGGTTAGGATTAGGGGACGGGTGAGGGTCAGGCTTCGGGGAAGGGTTAGGGTTAGGGTTCGGGCTAGGGTTAGGGTTAGGGGACGGGGACGGTTTAGGGTCCAGGTGAGGGTACGACAACGCTTTAGGGGGAGCGTACGTGTGAGGGCGCGGGTTAGTGTCAGCGTACGGGTTAGGATTAGGGGACGGGTGAGGGTCAGGCTTCGGGGAAGGGTTAGGGTTAGGGTTCGGGCTAGGGTTAGGGTTAGGGCACGGGGACGGTTTAGGGTCCAGGTGAGGGTACGACAACGCTTTAGGGGGAGCGTACGTGTGAGGGCGCGGGTTAGTGTCAGCGTACGGGTTAGGATTAGGGGACGGGTGAGGGTCAGGCTTCGGGGAAGGGTTAGGGTTAGGGTTCGGGCTAGGGTTAGGGTTAGGGGACGGGGACGGTTTAGGGTCCAGGTGAGGGTACGACAACGCTTTAGGGGAGCGTACGTGTGAGGGCGCGGGTTAGTGTCAGCGTACGGGTTAGGATTAGGGGACGGGTGAGGGTCAGGCTTCGGGGAAGGGTTAGGGTTAGGGTTCGGGCTAGGGTTAGGGTTAGGGGACGGGGACGGTTTAGGGTCCAGGTGAGGGTACGACAACGCTTTAGGGGGAGCGTACGTGTGAGGGCGCGGGTTAGTGTCAGCGTACGGGTTAGGATTAGGGGATGGGTGAGGGTCAGGCTTCGGGGAAGGGTTAGGGTTAGGGTCGGGCTAGGGTTAGGGTTAGGGGACGGGGACGGTTTAGGGTCCAGGTGAGGGTACGACAACGCTTTAGGGGGAGCGTACGTGTGAGGGCGCGGGTTAGTGTCAGCGTACGGGTTAGGATTAGGGGACGGGTGAGGGTCAGGCTTCGGGGAAGGGTTAGGGTTAGGGTTCGGGCTAGGGTTAGGGTTAGGGGACGGGGACGGTTTAGGGTCCAGGTGAGGGTACGACAACGCTTTAGGGGGAGCGTACGTGTGAGGGCGCGGGTTAGTGTCAGCGTACGGGTTAGGATTAGGGGACGGGTGAGGGTCAGGCTTCGGGGAAGGGTTAGGGTTAGGGTTCGGGCTAGGGTTAGGGTTGGGGGACGGGGACGGTTTAGGGTCCAGGTGAGGGTACGACAACGCTTTAGGGGGAGCGTACGTGTGAGGGCGCGGGTTAGTGTCAGCGTACGGGTTAGGATTAGGGGACGGGTGAGGGTCAGGCTTCGGGGAAGGGTTAGGGTTAGGGTTCGGGCTAGGGTTAGGGTTAGGGGACGGGGACGGTTTAGGGTCCAGGTGAGGGTACGACAACGCTTTAGGGGGAGCGTACGTGTGAGGGCGCGGGTTAGTGTCAGCGTACGGGTTAGGATTAGGGGACGGGTGAGGGTCAGGCTTCGGGGCAGGGTTAGGGTTAGGGTTCGGGCTAGGGTTAGGGTTAGGGGACGGGGACGGTTTAGGGTCCAGGTGAGGGTACGACAACGCTTTAGGGGGAGCGTACGTGTGAGGGCGCGGGTTAGTGTCAGCGTACGGGTTAGGATTTAGGGGACGGGTGAGGGTCAGGCTTCGGGGAAGGGTTAGGGGTTAGGGTTCGGGCTAGGGTTAGGGTTAGGGGACGGGGACGGTTTAGGGTCCAGGTGAGGGTACGACAACGCTTTAGGGGGAGCGTACGTGTGAGGGCGCGGGTTAGTGTCAGCGTACGGGTTAGGATTAGGGGACGGGTGAGGGTCAGGCTTCGGGGAAGGGTTAGGGTTAGGGTTCGGGCTAGGGTTAGGGTTAGGGGACGGGGACGGTTTAGGGTCCAGGTGAGGGTACGACAACGCTTTAGGGGGAGCGTACGTGTGAGGGCGCGGGTTAGTGTCAGCGTACGGGTTAGGATTAGGGACGGGTGAGGGTCAGGCTTCGGGGCAGGGTTAGGGTTAGGGTTCGGGCTAGGGTTAGGGTTAGGGGACGGGGACGGTTTAGGGTCCAGGTGAGGGTACGACAACGCTTTAGGGGGAGCGTACGTGTGAGGGCGCGGGTTAGTGTCAGCGTACGGGTTAGGATTAGGGGACGGGTGAGGGTCAGGCTTCGGGGAAGGGTTAGGGTTAGGGTTCGGGCTAGGGTTAGGGTTAGGGGACGGGGACGGTTTAGGGTCCAGGTGAGGGTACGACAACGCTTTAGGGGGAGCGTACGTGTGAGGGCGCGGGTTAGTGTCAGCGTACGGGTTAGGATTAGGGGACGGGTGAGGGTCAGGCTTCGGGGAAGGGTTAGGGTTAGGGTTCGGGCTAGGGTTAGGGTTAGGGGACGGGGACGGTTTAGGGTCCAGGTGAGGGTACGACAACGCTTTAGGGGGAGCGTACGTGTGAGGGCGCGGGTTAGTGTCAGCGTACGGGTTAGGATTAGGGGACGGGTGAGGGTCAGGCTTCGGGGAAGGGTTAGGGTTAGGGTTCGGGCTAGGGTTAGGGTTAGGGGACGGGGACGGTTTAGGGTCCAGGTGAGGGTACGACAACGCTTTAGGGGGAGCGTACGTGTGAGGGCGCGGGTTAGTGTCAGCGTACGGGTTAGGATTAGGGGACGGGTGAGGGTCAGGCTTCGGGGAAGGGTTAGGGTTAGGGTTCGGGCTAGGGTTAGGGTTAGGGGACGGGGACGGTTCAGGGTCCAGGTGAGGGTACGACAACGCTTTAGGGGGAGCGTACGTGTGAGGGCGCGGGTTAGTGTCAGCGTACGGGTTAGGATTAGGGGACGGGTGAGGGTCAGGCTTCGGGGAAGGGTTAGGGTTAGGGTTCGGGCTAGGGTTAGGGTTAGGGGACGGGACGGTTTAGGGTCCAGGTGAGGGTACGACAACGCTTTAGGGGGAGCGTACGTGTGAGGGCGCGGGTTAGTGTCAGCGTACGGGTTAGGATTAGGGGACGGGTGAGGGTCAGGCTTCGGGGAAGGGTTAGGGTTAGGGTTCGGGCTAGGGTTAGGGTTAGGGGACGGGGACGGTTTAGGGTCCAGGTGAGGGTACGACTACGCTTTAGGGGGAGCGTACGTGTGAGGGCGCGGGTTAGTGTCAGCGTACGGGTTAGGATTAGGGGACGGGTGAGGGTCAGGCTTCGGGGAAGGGTTAGGGTTAGGGTTCGGGCTAGGGTTAGGGTTAGGGGACGGGGACGGTTTAGGGTCCAGGTGAGGGTACGACAACGCTTTAGGGGGAGCGTACGTGTGAGGGCGCGGGTTAGTGTCAGCGTACGGGTTAGGATTAGGGGACGGGTGAGGGTCAGGCTTCGGGGAAGGGTTAGGGTTAGGGTTCGGGCTAGGGTTAGGGTTAGGGGACGGGGACGGTTTAGGGTCCAGGTGAGGGTACGACAACGCTTTAGGGGGAGCGTACGTGTGAGGGCGCGGGTTAGTGTCAGCGTACGGGTTAGGATTAGGGGACGGGTGAGGGTCAGGCTTCGGGGCAGGGTTAGGGTTAGGGTTCGGGCTAGGGGTTAGGGTTAGGGGACGGGGACGGTTTAGGGTCCAGGTGAGGGTACGACAACGCTTTAGGGGGAGCGTACGTGTGAGGGCGCGGGTTAGTGTCAGCGTACGGGTTAGGATTAGGGGACGGGTGAGGGTCAGGCTTCGGGGAAGGGTTAGGGTTAGGGTTCGGGCTAGGGTTAGGGTTAGGGGACGGGGACGGTTTAGGGTCCAGGTGAGGGTACGACAACGCTTTAGGGGGAGCGTACGTGTGAGGGCGCGGGTTAGTGTCAGCGTACGGGTTAGGATTAGGGGACGGGTGAGGGTCAGGCTTCGGGGCAGGGTTAGGGTTAGGGTTCGGGCTAGGGTTAGGGTTAGGGGACGGGGACGGTTTAGGGTCCAGGTGAGGGTACGACAACGCTTTAGGGGGAGCGTACGTGTGAGGGCGCGGGTTAGTGTCAGCGTACGGGTTAGGATTAGGGGACGGGTGAGGGTCAGGCTTCGGGGAAGGGTTAGGGTTAGGGTTCAGGGCTAGGGTTAGGGTTAGGGGACGGGGACGGTTTAGGGTCCAGGTGAGGGTACGACAACGCTTTAGGGGGAGCGTACGTGTGAGGGCGCGGGTTAGTGTCAGCGTACGGGTTATGATTAGGGGACGGGTGAGGGTCAGGCTTCGGGGAAGGGTTAGGGTTAGGGTTCGGGCTAGGGTTAGG
>NW_028132552.1:0-52000 GCF_964374135.1 Grampus griseus | reverse complement strand
TATTCTTCCTTCAGCTAAAACATGCATGTGGAACCTAGAGTATGATCAACCATGTGATCGCGAGACGTGTTCAAATATGTCTCAGTTTTCGTACCCTGGTACTCGGGTGCAACATTCCAGACGCTTTACTAACACTCTCCCGACTTGGAGAGTCAGTCCCTTTAAACTCCTGTTTGGCCCAGTTTGCAATTTCTGCGGAAGATGAACAGGAATAGGGAGAATCAATGAGAGACTAGCTGGAGGTGTGTGGACGGGCAAATTTAACTCTCATTTCCCACCAGGAAGAGGAATTAACCAAAGGCTCAGCGTGCCATGCCGGAACCAGATTAGGGCCTGAAGCCATCCTGCGGTGTTGTGGCCAGCTCACAAGAAAGCGAGTTGAAGAAAGGAGCTCAGGGGCACTGTAATTCACAAACCTGCAGAGTTATAAATGACAGCTATCGTCCAAAAATATACTGAAGTAAGGCTGCCAAGAGGACTTGAAAGCGGGGCAGAAGTGCAGGAAACCGATTTCAGGAGGTAGACTGGAATTGCATTGAAAGCATAGGAAAAGAGGCAGAGCGTCCACAATGATGCACTTGGCCAAAAAGGGCGTATGCGTTTTTTCCTGAATATATTCAGGAAAAAACGCATACGCCCTTTTTGGCCAACCAAGCAAGCTTGCAAAGGAAATCTGCACTACAATGAAGTCTCACTTCCCCCCGGTCAAAAGGGCCATCTGAAAAAAGTGTAAAATCCAGAAAGGCAGGACAGGCCATGGAGAACTGGGAGCCTTGTTATGCTGATGGGCGGGATGTAAATTGCCAACAGACACTCGGGAGAAGTGTATGGTGTTTCCTGAAACATCTAAAAAACAAAGCAACAGAGCCTAGGGCACTTCCACTTATGGTCCTATAGCTTAGGGAAATTAAAATCAAAAAGACACAGCCATCCCAAAGTTTGCAACGGGTCTGTTTACAAGAACCTCGTTTACAGTACAAGTTCAACATCGCAGAAAGTGAAAAATGGATAAAGAAGTTGTGGTATTTACTTACAAAGCAATATCACTCAGCAATGAAATCTATGTCATCAGGCCCTTAGTAGCACAATGAGTGGATTCAGGTATGGTGATTCTAACTGAAATAAGTCACACAGAAAAAGAAACATCATAAGATATCACTAATACACAGAATGTAAACTTGGCTACACAGGAACTGAATTCCAAAACAGAACAGTGTCTCAAATTTAGAAAACCAACTTATGCTTGCTTAAGGGGAAAGGTGAGTTGGGGTGCTGCATAAAACCAGAGACTGAAATGAGCACAGATAAAGTTCCTTAAGCCACATATGGAATAGACAAGAGCTACTCCTTGCTCAACGAAATGGACTCAACACCGCACATTAAATGCCTAAGAATGTACCTGACTAGAAAATATCTTAAAACCTATGGATTGCTATGTCTCCGAAAGAGAATCAAGCATGTGTACAGGGGCATAAACGCAGCAGTGATAGGATTGGAGAGTTTCGGTGAGCAAATGAAGAGCCTTTGAAGTCATATTGCATGGTACCCATTCCACGGGTTTCAACTACCCAGGTTTAAGGTATTCTTCCTTCAGCTAAAACATGCATGTGGAACCTAGAGTATGATCAACCATGTGATCGCGAGACGTGTTCAAATATGTCTCAGTTTTCGTACACTGGTACTCGGGTGCAACATTCCTGACGCTTTACTAACACTCTCCCGACTTGGAGAGTCAGTCCCTTTAACCTCCTGTTTGGCCCAGTTTGCAATTTCTGCGGAAGATGAACAGGAATAGCGAGAACCAATGAGAGACTAGCTGGAGGTGTCTGGACGGGCAAATTTATCTCTCATTTCCCACCAGGAAGAGGAATTAACCAAAGGCTCAGTGTGCCGTGCCGGAACCAGACTAGGGCCTGAAGCCATCCTGTGGTGTTGCGGCCAGCTCACAAGAAAGCGAGTTGAAGAAAGGAGCTCAGGGGCACTGTAATTCACAAACCTGCAGAGTTATAAATGACAGCTATCATCCAAAAATATACTGAAGTAAGGCTGCCAAGAGGACTTGAAAGCGGTGCAGAATTGCAGGAAACCGATTTCAGGAGGTAGACTGGAATTGCATTGAAAGCATAGGAAAAGAGGCAGAACGTCCACAATGATGCACTTGGCCAAAAAGGGCGTATGGGTTTTTTCCTGAATATATTCAGGAAAAAACGCATACGCCCTTTTTGGCCAACCAAGCAAGCTTGCAAAGGAAATCTGCACTACAATGAAGTCTCACTTCCCCCCGGTCAAACGGGCCATCTGAAAAAAGTGTAAAATCCAGAAAGGCAGGACAGGCCATGGAGAACTGGGAGCCTTGTTATGCTGATGGGCGGGATGTAAATTGCCAACAGACACTCGGGAGAAGTGTATGGTGTTTCCTGAAACATCTAAAAAACAAAGCAACAGAGCCTAGGGCACTTCCACTTATGGTCCTATAGCTTAGGGAAATTAAAATCAAAAAGACACAGCCACCCCAATGTTTGGGACGCCTCTGTTTACAAGAACCTCGTTTACCATACAAGTTCAATATCACAGCAAGTGAAAAATTGATAAAGAACTTGTGGTACTTACGTACAATGCAGTATCACTCAGCAATGAAATCTATGTCATCAGGCCCGTAGCAGCACAATGAGTGGATTCAGGTTCGATGATTCTAACTGAAATAAGTCACACAGAAATAGAAACATCATAAGATATCACTAATACACGGAATGTAAACTTGGCTACACAGGAACTGAATTCCAAAACAGAACAGTGTCTCAAATTTAGAAAACCAACTTATGCTTGCTTAAGGGGAAAGGTGAGTTGGGGTGCTGCATAAAACCAGAGATTGAAATGAGCACAGATAAAGTTCCTTAAGCCAAATATGGAATAGACAAGAGCTACTCCTTGCTCAACGAAATGGACTCAACACCCCATATTAAACGCCTAAGAATGTAACTGACTAGTAAGTATCTTAAAACCTATGGATTGCTATGTCTCCAAAAGAGAATCAAGCGTGTGTACAGGGGCATAAACGCAGCAGTGATAGGATTGGAGAGGTTCGGTGAGCAAATGAAGACCCTTTGAAGTCATATTGTATGGTACCCATTCCACGGGTTTCAACTACCCAGGTTTAATGTATTCTTCCTTCAGCTAAAACATGCATGTGGAACCCAGAGTATGATCAACCGTGTGAACGGGAGACATGTTCAAATATGTCTCAGTTTTCCTCCCCTGGTAGTCGGGTGCAACATACCAGATATTTACTAACACTCTCCCCACTTGGAGAGTCAGCGCCTTTAACCTCCTGTTTGGCCCAGTTTGCAATTTCTGCGGAAGATAAACAGGAATAGCGAGAACCAATGAGAGACTAGCTGGAGGTGTCTGGACGGGCAAATTTAACTCTCATTTCCCACCAGGAAGAGTAAATAACCAAAGGCTGAGCGTGCCGTGCCAGAACCAGATTAGGGCCTGAAGCCATCCTGCGGTGTTGCGGCCATCTCACAAGAAAGCGAGTTGAAGAAAGGAGCTCAGGGGCACTGTAATTCACAAACCTGCAGAGTTATAAATGACAGCTATCGTCCAAAAATATACTGAAGTAAGGCTGCCAAGAGGACTTGAAAGCGGGGCAGAAGTGCAGGAAACCGATTTCAGGAGGTAGACTGGAATTGCATTGAAAGCATAGGAAAAGAGGCAGAGCGTCCACAATGATGCACTTGGCCAAAAAGGGCGTATGCGTTTTTTCCTGAATATATTCAGGAAAAAACGCATACGCCCTTTTTGGCCAACCAAGCAAGCTTGCAAAGGAAATCTGCACTACAATGAAGTCTCACTTCCCCCCGGTCAAAAGGGCCATCTGAAAAAAGTGTAAAATCCAGAAAGGCAGGACAGGCCATGGAGAACTGGGAGCCTTGTTATGCTGATGGGCGGGATGTAAATTGCCAACAGACACTCGGGAGAAGTGTATGGTGTTTCCTGAAACATCTAAAAAACAAAGCAACAGAGCCTAGGGCACTTCCACTTATGGTCCTATAGCTTAGGGAAATTAAAATCAAAAAGACACAGCCATCCCAAAGTTTGCAACAGCTCTGTTTACAAGAACCTCGTTTACAGTACAAGTTCAACATCGCAGAAAGTGAAAAATGGATAAAGAAGTTGTGGTATTTACTTACAAAGCAATATCACTCAGCAATGAAATCTATGTCATCAGGCCCTTAGTAGCACAATGAGTGGATTCAGGTATGGTGATTCTAACTGAAATAAGTCACACAGAAAAAGAAACATCATAAGATATCACTAATACACGGAATGTAAACTTGACTACACAGGAACTGAATTCCAAAACAGAACAGTGTCTCAAATTTAGAAAACCAACTTATGCTTGCTTAAGGGGAAAGGTGAGTTGGGGTGCTGCATAAAACCAGAGATTGAAATGAGCACAGATAAAGTTCCTTAAGCCAAATATGGAATAGACAAGAGCTACTCCTTGCTCAACGAAATGGACTCAACACCCCATATTAAACGCCTAAGAATGTACCTGACTAGTAAGTATCTTAAAACCTATGGATTGCTATGTCTCCAAAAGAGAATCAAGCGTGTGTACAGGGGCATAAACGCAGCAGTGATAGGATTGGAGAGGTTCGGTGAGCAAATGAAGACCCTTTGAAGTCATATTGTATGGTACCCATTCCACGGGTTTCAACTACCCAGGTTTAATGTATTCTTCCTTCAGCTAAAACATGCATGTGGAACCCAGAGTATGATCAACCGTGTGAACGGGAGACATGTTCAAATATGTCTCAGTTTTCCTCCCCTGGTACTCGGGTGCAACATACCAGATATTTACTAACACTCTCCCCACTTGGAGAGTCAGCGCCTTTAACCTCCTGTTTGGCCCAGTTTGCAATTTCTGCGGAAGATGAACAGGAATAGGGAGAACCAATGAGAGACTAGCTGGAGGTGTCTGGACGGGCAAATTTATCTCTCATTTCCCACCAGGAAGAGGAATTAACCAAAGGCTCAGTGTGCCGTGCCGGAACCAGACTAGGGCCTGAAGCCATCCTGTGGTGTTGCGGCCAGCTCACAAGAAAGCGAGTTGAAGAAAGGAGCTCAGGGGCACTGTAATTCACAAACCTGCAGAGTTATAAATGACAGCTATCATCCAAAAATATACTGAAGTAAGGCTGCCAAGAGGACTTGAAAGCGGTGCAGAATTGCAGGAAACCGATTTCAGGAGGTAGACTGGAATTGCATTGAAAGCATAGGAAAAGAGGCAGAACGTCCACAATGATGCACTTGGCCAAAAAGGGCGTATGGGTTTTTTCCTGAATATATTCAGGAAAAAACGCATATGCCCTTTTTGGCCAACCAAGCAAGCTTGCAAAGGAAATCTGCACTACAATGAAGTCTCACTTCCCCCCGGTCAAATGGGCCATCTGAAAAAAGTGTAAAATCCAGAAAGGCAGGACAGGCCATGGAGAACTGGGAGCCTTGTTATGCTGATGGGCGGGATGTAAATTGCCAACAGACACTCGGGAGAAGTGTATGGTGTTTCCTGAAACATGTAAAAAACAAAGCAACAGAGCCTAGGGCACTTCCACTTATGGTCCTATAGCTTAGGGAAATTAAAATCAAAATGACACAGCCACCCCAATGTTTGGGACGCCTCTGTTTACAAGAACCTCGTTTACCATACAAGTTCAATATCACAGCATGTGAAAAATTGATAAAGAACTTGTGGTACTTACGTACAATGCAGTATCACTCAGCAATGAAATCTATGTCATCAGGCCCGTAGCAGCATAATGAGTGGATGCAGGTACGATGATTCTAACTGAAATAAGTCACACAGAAAAAGAAACATCATAAGATATCACTAATACATGGAATGTAAACTTGGTTACACAGGAACTGAATTCCAAAACAGAACAGGATCTCAAATGTAGAAAACCAACTTATGCTTGCTTAAGGGGAAAGGTGAGTTGGGGTGCTGCATAAAACCAGAGATTGAAATGAGCACAGATAAAGTTCCTTAAGCCAAATATGGAATAGACAAGAGCTACTCCTTGCTCAACGAAATGGACTCAACACCCCATATTAAACGCCTAAGAATGTACCTGACTAGTAAGTATCTTAAAACCTATGGATTGCTATGTCTCCAAAAGAGAATCAAGCGTGTGTACAGGGGCATAAACGCAGCAGTGATAGGATTGGAGAGGTTCGGTGAGCAAATGAAGACCCTTTGAAGTCATATTGTATGGTACCCATTCCACGGGTTTCAACTACCCAGGTTTAATGTATTCTTCCTTCAGCTAAAACATGCATGTGGAACCCAGAGTATGATCAACCGTGTGAACGGGAGACATGTTCAAATATGTCTCAGTTTTCCTCCCCTGGTACTCGGGTGCAACATACCAGATATTTACTAACACTCTCCCCACTTGGAGAGTCAGCGCCTTTAACCTCCTGTTTGGCCCAGTTTGCAATTTCTGCGGAAGATAAACAGGAATAGCGAGAACCAATGAGAGACTAGCTGGAGGTGTCTGGACGGGCAAATTTAACTCTCATTTCCCACCAGGAAGAGTAAATAACCAAAGGCTGAGCGTGCCGTGCCAGAACCAGATTAGGGCCTGAAGCCATCCTGCGGTGTTGCGGCCATCTCACAAGAAAGCGAGTTGAAGAAAGGAGCTCAGGGGCACTGTAATTCACAAACCTGCAGAGTTATAAATGACAGCTATCGTCCAAAAATATACTGAAGTAAGGCTGCCAAGAGGACTTGAAAGCGGGGCAGAAGTGCAGGAAACCGATTTCAGGAGGTAGACTGGAATTGCATTGAAAGCATAGGAAAAGAGGCAGAGCGTCCACAATGATGCACTTGGCCAAAAAGGGCGTATGCGTTTTTTCCTGAATATATTCAGGAAAAAACGCATACGCCCTTTTTGGCCAACCAAGCAAGCTTGCAAAGGAAATCTGCACTACAATGAAGTCTCACTTCCCCCCGGTCAAAAGGGCCATCTGAAAAAAGTGTAAAATCCAGAAAGGCAGGACAGGCCATGGAGAACTGGGAGCCTTGTTATGCTGATGGGCGGGATGTAAATTGCCAACAGACACTCGGGAGAAGTGTATGGTGTTTCCTGAAACATCTAAAAAACAAAGCAACAGAGCCTAGGGCACTTCCACTTATGGTCCTATAGCTTAGGGAAATTAAAATCAAAAAGACACAGCCATCCCAAAGTTTGCAACAGCTCTGTTTACAAGAACCTCGTTTACAGTACAAGTTCAACATCGCAGAAAGTGAAAAATGGATAAAGAAGTTGTGGTATTTACTTACAAAGCAATATCACTCAGCAATGAAATCTATGTCATCAGGCCCTTAGTAGCACAATGAGTGGATTCAGGTATGGTGATTCTAACTGAAATAAGTCACACAGAAAAAGAAACATCATAAGATATCACTAATACACGGAATGTAAACTTGGCTACACAGGAACTGAATTCCAAAACAGAACAGTGTCTCAAATTTAGAAAACCAACTTATGCTTGCTTAAGGGGAAAGGTGAGTTGGGGTGCTGCATAAAACCAGAGATTGAAATGAGCACAGATAAAGTTCCTTAAGCCAAATATGGAATAGACAAGAGCTACTCCTTGCTCAACGAAATGGACTCAACACCCCATATTAAACGCCTAAGAATGTACCTGACTAGTAAGTATCTTAAAACCTATGGATTGCTATGTCTCCAAAAGAGAATCAAGCGTGTGTACAGGGGCATAAACGCAGCAGTGATAGGATTGGAGAGGTTCGGTGAGCAAATGAAGACCCTTTGAAGTCATATTGTATGGTACCCATTCCACGGGTTTCAACTACCCAGGTTTAATGTATTCTTCCTTCAGCTAAAACATGCATGTGGAACCCAGAGTATGATCAACCGTGTGAACGGGAGACATGTTCAAATATGTCTCAGTTTTCCTCCCCTGGTACTCGGGTGCAACATACCAGATATTTACTAACACTCTCCCCACTTGGAGAGTCAGCGCCTTTAACCTCCTGTTTGGCCCAGTTTGCAATTTCTGCGGAAGATAAACAGGAATAGCGAGAACCAATGAGAGACTAGCTGGAGGTGTCTGGACGGGCAAATTTAACTCTCATTTCCCACCAGGAAGAGTAAATAACCAAAGGCTGAGCGTGCCGTGCCAGAACCAGATTAGGGCCTGAAGCCATCCTGTGGTGTTGCGGCCATCTCACAAGAAAGCGAGTTGAAGAAAGGAGCTCGGGGCACTGTAATTCACAAACCTGCAGAGTTATAAATGACAGCTATCGTCCAAAAATATACTGAAGTAAGGCTGCCAAGAGGACTTGAAAGCGGGGCAGAAGTGCAGGAAACCGATTTCAGGAGGTAGACTGGAATTGCATTGAAAGCATAGGAAAAGAGGCAGAGCGTCCACAATGATGCACTTGGCCAAAAAGGGCGTATGCGTTTTTTCCTGAATATATTCAGGAAAAAACGCATACGCCCTTTTTGGCCAACCAAGCAAGCTTGCAAAGGAAATCTGCACTACAATGAAGTCTCACTTCCCCCCGGTCAAAAGGGCCATCTGAAAAAAGTGTAAAATCCAGAAAGGCAGGACAGGCCATGGAGAACTGGGAGCCTTGTTATGCTGATGGGCGGGATGTAAATTGCCAACAGACACTCGGGAGAAGTGTATGGTGTTTCCTGAAACATCTAAAAAACAAAGCAACAGAGCCTAGGGCACTTCCACTTATGGTCCTATAGCTTAGGGAAATTAAAATCAAAAAGACACAGCCATCCCAAAGTTTGCAACAGCTCTGTTTACAAGAACCTCGTTTACAGTACAAGTTCAACATCGCAGAAAGTGAAAAATGGATAAAGAAGTTGTGGTATTTACTTACAAAGCAATATCACTCAGCAATGAAATCTATGTCATCAGGCCCTTAGTAGCACAATGAGTGGATTCAGGTATGGTGATTCTAACTGAAATAAGTCACACAGAAAAAGAAACATCATAAGATATCACTAATACACGGAATGTAAACTTGGCTACACAGGAACTGAATTCCAAAACAGAACAGTGTCTCAAATTTAGAAAACCAACTTATGCTTGCTTAAGGGGAAAGGTGAGTTGGGGTGCTGCATAAAACCAGAGATTGAAATGAGCACAGATAAAGTTCCTTAAGCCAAATATGGAATAGACAAGAGCTACTCCTTGCTCAACGAAATGGACTCAACACCCCATATTAAACGCCTAAGAATGTACCTGACTAGTAAGTATCTTAAAACCTATGGATTGCTATGTCTCCAAAAGAGAATCAAGCGTGTGTACAGGGGCATAAACGCAGCAGTGATAGGACTGGAGAGGTTCGGTGAGCAAATGAAGACCCTTTGAAGTCATATTGTATGCTACCCATTCCACGGGTTTCAACTACCCAGGTTTAATGTATTCTTCCTTCAGCTAAAACATGCATGTGGAACCCAGAGTATGATCAACCGTGTGAACGGGAGACATGTTCAAATATGTCTCAGTTTTCCTGCCCTGGTACTCGGGTGCAACATACCAGATATTTACTAACACTCTCCCCACTTGGAGAGTCAGCGCCTTTAACCTCCTGTTTGGCCCAGTTTGCAATTTCTGCGGAAGATGAACAGGAATAGGGAGAACCAATGAGAGACTAGCTGGAGGTGTCTGGACGGGCAAATTTATCTCTCATTTCCCACCAGGAAGAGGAATTAACCAAAGGCTCAGTGTGCCGTGCCGGAACCAGACTAGGTCCTGAAGCCATCCTGTGGTGTTGCGGCCAGCTCACAAGAAAGCGAGTTGAAGAAAGGAGCTCAGGGGCACTGTAATTCACAAACCTGCAGAGTTATAAATGACAGCTATCATCCAAAAATATACTGAAGTAAGGCTGCCAAGAGGACTTGAAAGCGGTGCAGAATTGCAGGAAACCGATTTCAGGAGGTAGACTGGAATTGCATTGAAAGCATAGGAAAAGAGGCAGAACGTCCACAATGATGCACTTGGCCAAAAAGGGCGTATGGGTTTTTTCCTGAATATATTCAGGAAAAAACGCATACGCCCTTTTTGGCCAACCAAGCAAGCTTGCAAAGGAAATCTGCACTACAATGAAGTCTCCCTTCCCCCCGGTCAAACGGGCCATCTGAAAAAAGTGTAAAATCCAGAAAGGCAGGACAGGCCATGGAGAACTGGGAGCCTTGTTATGCTGATGGGCGGGATGTAAATTGCCAACAGACACTCGGGAGAAGTGTATGGTGTTTCCTGAAACATCTAAAAAACAAAGCAACAGAGCCTAGGGCACTTCCACTTATGGTCCTATAGCTTAGGGAAATTAAAATCAAAAAGACACAGCCACCCCAATGTTTGGGACGCCTCTGTTTACAAGAACCTCGTTTACCATACAAGTTCAATATCACAGCAAGTGAAAAATTGATAAAGAACTTGTGGTACTTACGTACAATGCAGTATCACTCAGCAATGAAATCTATGTCATCAGGCCCGTAGCAGCATAATGAGTGGATGCAGGTACGATGATTCTAACTGAAATAAGTCACACAGAAAAAGAAACATCATAAGATATCACTAATACATGGAATGTAAACTTGGTTACACAGGAACTGAATTCCAAAACAGAACAGGATCTCAAATGTAGAAAACCAACTTATGCTTGCTTAAGGGGAAAGGTGAGTTGGGGTGCTGCATAAAACCAGAGATTGAAATGAGCACAGATAAAGTTCCTTAAGCCAAATATGGAATAGACAAGAGCTACTCCTTGCTCAACGAAATGGACTCAACACCCCATATTAAACGCCTAAGAATGTAACTGACTAGTAAGTATCTTAAAACCTATGGATTGCTATGTCTCCAAAAGAGAATCAAGCGTGTGTACAGGGGCATAAACGCAGCAGTGATAGGATTGGAGAGGTTCGGTGAGCAAATGAAGACCCTTTGAAGTCATATTGTATGGTACCCATTCCACGGGTTTCAACTACCCAGGTTTAATGTATTCTTCCTTCAGCTAAAACATGCATGTGGAACCCAGAGTATGATCAACCGTGTGAACGGGAGACATGTTCAAATATGTCTCAGTTTTCCTCCCCTGGTACTCGGGTGCAACATACCAGATATTTACTAACACTCTCCCCACTTGGAGAGTCAGCGCCTTTAACCTCCTGTTTGGCCCAGTTTGCAATTTCTGCGGAAGATAAACAGGAATAGCGAGAACCAATGAGAGACTAGCTGGAGGTGTCTGGACGGGCAAATTTAACTCTCATTTCCCACCAGGAAGAGTAAATAACCAAAGGCTGAGCGTGCCGTGCCAGAACCAGATTAGGGCCTGAAGCCATCCTGCGGTGTTGCGGCCATCTCACAAGAAAGCGAGTTGAAGAAAGGAGCTCAGGGGCACTGTAATTCACAAACCTGCAGAGTTATAAATGACAGCTATCGTCCAAAAATATACTGAAGTAAGGCTGCCAAGAGGACTTGAAAGCGGGGCAGAAGTGCAGGAAACCGATTTCAGGAGGTAGACTGGAATTGCATTGAAAGCATAGGAAAAGAGGCAGAGCGTCCACAATGATGCACTTGGCCAAAAAGGGCGTATGCGTTTTTTCCTGAATATATTCAGGAAAAAACGCATACGCCCTTTTTGGCCAACCAAGCAAGCTTGCAAAGGAAATCTGCACTACAATGAAGTCTCACTTCCCCCCGGTCAAAAGGGCCATCTGAAAAAAGTGTAAAATCCAGAAAGGCAGGACAGGCCATGGAGAACTGGGAGCCTTGTTATGCTGATGGGCGGGATGTAAATTGCCAACAGACACTCGGGAGAAGTGTATGGTGTTTCCTGAAACATCTAAAAAACAAAGCAACAGAGCCTAGGGCACTTCCACTTATGGTCCTATAGCTTAGGGAAATTAAAATCAAAAAGACACAGCCATCCCAAAGTTTGCAACAGCTCTGTTTACAAGAACCTCGTTTACAGTACAAGTTCAACATCGCAGAAAGTGAAAAATGGATAAAGAAGTTGTGGTGATTACTTACAAAGCAATATCACTCAGCAATGAAATCTATGTCATCAGGCCCTTAGTAGCACAATGAGTGGATTCAGGTATGGTGATTCTAACTGAAATAAGTCACACAGAAAAAGAAACATCATAAGATATCACTAATACACGGAATGTAAACTTGGCTACACAGGTACTGAATTCCAAAACAGAACAGTGTCTCAAATTTAGAAAACCAACTTATGCTTGCTTAAGGGGAAAGGTGAGTTGGGGTGCTGCATAAAACCAGAGATTGAAATGAGCACAGATAAAGTTCCTTAAGCCAAATATGGAATAGACAAGAGCTACTCCTTGCTCAACGAAATGGACTCAACACCCCATATTAAACGCCTAAGAATGTACCTGACTAGTAAGTATCTTAAAACCTATGGATTGCTATGTCTCCAAAAGAGAATCAAGCGTGTGTACAGGGGCATAAACGCAGCAGTGATAGGATTGGAGAGGTTCGGTGAGCAAATGAAGACCCTTTGAAGTCATATTGTATGCTACCCATTCCACGGGTTTCAACTACCCAGGTTTAATGTATTCTTCCTTCAGCTAAAACATGCATGTGGAACCCAGAGTATGATCAACCGTGTGAACGGGAGACATGTTCAAATATGTCTCAGTTTTCCTCCCCTGGTACTCGGGTGCAACATACCAGATATTTACTAACACTCTCCCCACTTGGAGAGTCAGCGCCTTTAACCTCCTGTTTGGCCCAGTTTGCAATTTCTGCGGAAGATGAACAGGAATAGGGAGAACCAATGAGAGACTAGCTGGAGGTGTCTGGACGGGCAAATTTATCTCTCATTTCCCACCAGGAAGAGGAATTAACCAAAGGCTCAGTGTGCCGTGCCGGAACCAGACTAGGGCCTGAAGCCATCCTGTGGTGTTGCGGCCAGCTCACAAGAAAGCGAGTTGAAGAAAGGAGCTCAGGGGCACTGTAATTCACAAACCTGCAGAGTTATAAATGACAGCTATCATCCAAAAATATACTGAAGTAAGGCTGCCAAGAGGACTTGAAAGCGGTGCAGAATTGCAGGAAACCGATTTCAGGAGGTAGACTGGAATTGCATTGAAAGCATAGGAAAAGAGGCAGAACGTCCACAATGATGCACTTGGCCAAAAAGGGCGTATGGGTTTTTTCCTGAATATATTCAGGAAAAAACGCATACGCCCTTTTTGGCCAACCAAGCAAGCTTGCAAAGGAAATCTGCACTACAATGAAGTCTCACTTCCCCCCGGTCAAACGGGCCATCTGAAAAAAGTGTAAAATCCAGAAAGGCAGGACAGGCCATGGAGAACTGGGAGCCTTGTTATGCTGATGGGCGGGATGTAAATTGCCAACAGACACTCGGGAGAAGTGTATGGTGTTTCCTGAAACATCTAAAAAACAAAGCAACAGAGCCTAGGGCACTTCCACTTATGGTCCTATAGCTTAGGGAAATTAAAATCAAAAAGACACAGCCACCCCAATGTTTGGGACGCCTCTGTTTACAAGAACCTCGTTTACCATACAAGTTCAATATCACAGCAAGTGAAAAATGGATAAAGAACTTGTGGTACTTACGTACAATGCAGTATCACTCAGCAATGAAATCTATGTCATCAGGCCCGTAGCAGCATAATGAGTGGATGCAGGTACGATGATTCTAACTGAAATAAGTCACACAGAAAAAGAAACATCATAAGATATCACTAATACATGGAATGTAAACTTGGTTACACAGGAACTGAATTCCAAAACAGAACAGGATCTCAAATGTAGAAAACCAACTTATGCTTGCTTAAGGGGAAAGGTGAGTTGGGGTGCTGCATAAAACCAGAGATTGAAATGAGCACAGATAAAGTTCCTTAAGCCAAATATGGAATAGACAAGAGCTACTCCTTGCTCAACGAAATGGACTCAACACCCCATATTAAACGCCTAAGAATGTAACTGACTAGTAAGTATCTTAAAACCTATGGATTGCTATGTCTCCAAAAGAGAATCAAGCGTGTGTACAGGGGCATAAACGCAGCAGTGATAGGATTGGAGAGGTTCGGTGAGCAAATGAAGACCCTTTGAAGTCATATTGTATGGTACCCATTCCACGGGTTTCAACTACCCAGGTTTAATGTATTCTTCCTTCAGCTAAAACATGCATGTGGAACCCAGAGTATGATCAACCGTGTGAACGGGAGACATGTTCAAATATGTCTCAGTTTTCCTCCCCTGGTACTCGGGTGCAACATACCAGATATTTACTAACACTCTCCCCACTTGGAGAGTCAGCGCCTTTAACCTCCTGTTTGGCCCAGTTTGCAATTTCTGCGGAAGATAAACAGGAATAGCGAGAACCAATGAGAGACTAGCTGGAGGTGTCTGGACGGGCAAATTTAACTCTCATTTCCCACCAGGAAGAGGAAATAACCAAAGGCTCAGCGTGCCGTGCCGGAACCAGATTAGGGCCTGAAGCCATCCTGTGGTGTTGCGGCCAGCTCACAAGAAAGCGAGTTGAAGAAAGGAGCTCAGGGGCACTGTAATTCACAAACCTGCAGAGTTATAAATGACAGCTATCGTCCAAAAATATACTGAAGTAAGGCTGCCAAGAGGACTTGAAAGCGGGGCAGAATTGCAGGAAACCGATTTCAGGAGGTAGACTGGAATTGCATTGATAGCATAGGAAAAGAGGCAGAACGTCCACAATGATGCACTTGGCTAAAAAGGGCATATGTGTTTTTTCCTGAATATATTCAGGAAAAAACGCATATGCCCTTTTTGGCCAACCAAGCAAGCTTGCAAAGGAAATCTGCACTACAATGAAGTCTCACTTCCCCCCGGTCAAACGGGCCATCTGAAAAAAGTGTAAAATCCAGAAAGGCAGGACAGGCCATGGAGAACTGGGAGCCTTGTTATGCTGATGGGCGGGATGTAAACTGCCAACAGACACTCGGGAGAAGTGTATGGTGTTTCCTGAAACATCTAAAAAACAAAGCAACAGAGCCTAGGGCACTTCCACTTATGGTCCTATAGCTTAGGGAAATTAAAATCAAAAAGACACAGCCACCCCAAAGTTTGGGACGCCTCTGTTTACAAGAACCTCGTTTACAGTACAAGTTCAACACCGCAGAAAGTGAAAAATGGATAAAGAAGTTGTGGTATTTACTTACAAAGCAATATCACTCAGCAATGAAATCTATGTCATCAGGCCCTTAGTAGCATAATGAGTGGATTCAGGTACGATGATCCTAACTGAAATAAGTCACACAGAAAAGGAAACATCATAAGATATCACTAATACACGGAATGTAAACTTGGTTACACAGGAACTGAATTCCAAAACAGAACAGGGTCTCAAATTTAGAAAACCAACTTATGCTTGCTTAAGGGGAAAGGTGAGTTGGGGTGCTGCATAAAACCAGAGATTGAAATGAGCACAGATAAAGTTCCTTAAGCCAAATATGGAATAGACAAGAGCTACTCCTTGCTCAACGAAATGGACTCAACACCCCATATTAAACGCCTAAGAATGTACCTGACTAGTAAGTATCTTAAAACCTATGGATTGCTATGTCTCCAAAAGAGAATCAAGCATGTGTACAGGGGCATAAACGCAGCAGTGATAGGATTGGAGAGGTTCGGTGAGCAAATGAAGACCCTTTGAAGTCATATTGTATGGTACCCATTCCACGGGTTTCAACTACCCAGGTTTAATGTATTCTTCCTTCAGCTAAAACATGCATGTGGAACCCAGAGTATCATCAACCGTGTGAACGGGAGACATGTTCAAATATGTCTCAGTTTTCCTCCCCTGGTACTCGGGTGCAACATACCAGATGCTTTACTAACACTCTCCCCACTTGGAGAGTCAGCGCCTTTAACCTCCTGTTTGGCCCAGTTTGCAATTTCTGCGGAAGATAAACAGGAATAGCGAGAACCAATGAGAGACTAGCTGGAGGTGTCTGGACGGGCAAATTTAACTCTCATTTCCCACCAGGAAGAGTAAATAACCAAAGGCTGAGCGTGCCGTGCCAGAACCAGATTAGGGCCTGAAGCCATCCTGCGGTGTTGCGGCCAGCTCAAAAGAAAGCGAGTTGAAGAAAGGAGCTCAGGGGCACTGTAATTCACAAACCTGCAGAGTTATAAATGACAGCTATCGTCCAAAAATATACTGCAGTAAGCCTGCCAAGAGGACTTGAAAGCGGGGCAGAAGTGCAGGAAACCGATTTCAGGAGGTAGACAGGAATTGCATTGAAAGCATAGGAAAAGAGGCAGAACGTCCACAATGATGCACTTGGCCAAAAAGGGCGTATGCGTTTTTTCCTGAATATATTCAGGAAAAAACGCATACGCCCTTTTTGGCCAACCAAGCAAGATTGCAAAGGAAATCTGCACTACAATGAAGTCTCACTTCCCCCCGGTCAAACGGGCCATCTGAAAAAAGTGTAAAATCCAGAAAGGCAGGACAGGCCATGGAGAACTGGGAGCCTTGTTATGCTGATGGGCGGGATGTAAATTGCCAACAGACACTCGGGAGAAGTGTATGGTGTTTCCTGAAACATCTAAAAAACAAAGCAACAGAGCCTAGGGCACTTCCACTTATGGTCCTATAGCTTAGGGAAATTAAAATCAAAAAGACACAGCCACCCCAATGTTTGGGACGCCTCTGTTTACAAGAACCTCGTTTACCATACAAGTTCAATATCACAGCAAGTGAAAAATGGATAAAGAACTTGTGGTACTTACGTACAATGCAGTATCACTCAGCAATGAAATCTATGTCATCAGGCCCGTAGCAGCATAATGAGTGGATTCAGGTACGATGATTCTAACTGAAATAAGTCACGCAGAAAAAGAAACATCATAAGATATCACTAATACACGGAATGTAAACTTGGCTACACAGGAACTGAATTCCAAAATAGAACAGGGTCTCAAATTTAGAAAACTAACTTATGCTTGCTTAAGGGGAAAGGTGAGTTGGGGTGCTGCATAAAACCAGAGATTGAAATGAGCACAGATAAAGTTCCTTAAGCCAAATATGGAATAGACAAGAGCTACTCCTTGCTCAACGAAATGGACTCAACACCCCATATTAAACGCCTAAGAATGTACCTGACTAGTAAGTATCTTAAAACCTATGGATTGCTATGTCTCCAAAAGAGAATCAAGCATGTGTACAGGGGCATAAACGCAGCAGTGATAGGATTGGAGAGGTTCGGTGAGCAAATGAAGACCCTTTGAAGTCATATTGTATGGTACCCATTCCACGGGTTTCAACTACCCAGGTTTAATGTATTCTTCCTTCAGCTAAAACATGCATGTGGAACCCAGAGTATCATCAACCGTGTGAACGGGAGACATGTTCAAATATGTCTCAGTTTTCCTCCCCTGGTACTCGGGTGCAACATACCAGATGCTTTACTAACACTCTCCCCACTTGGAGAGTCAGCGCCTTTAACCTCCTGTTTGGCCCAGTTTGCAATTTCTGCGGAAGATAAACAGGAATAGCGAGAACCAATGAGAGACTAGCTGGAGGTGTCTGGACGGGCAAATTTAACTCTCATTTCCCACCAGGAAGAGTAAATAACCAAAGGCTGAGCGTGCCGTGCCAGAACCAGATTAGGGCCTGAAGCCATCCTGCGGTGTTGCGGCCAGCTCAAAAGAAAGCGAGTTGAAGAAAGGAGCTCAGGGGCACTGTAATTCACAAACCTGCAGAGTTATAAATGACAGCTATCGTCCAAAAATATACTGCAGTAAGCCTGCCAAGAGGACTTGAAAGCGGGGCAGAAGTGCAGGAAACCGATTTCAGGAGGTAGACAGGAATTGCATTGAAAGCATAGGAAAAGAGGCAGAACGTCCACAATGATGCACTTGGCCAAAAAGGGCGTATGCGTTTTTTCCTGAATATATTCAGGAAAAAACGCATACGCCCTTTTTGGCCAACCAAGCAAGATTGCAAAGGAAATCTGCACTACAATGAAGTCTCACTTCCCCCCGGTCAAACGGGCCATCTGAAAAAAGTGTAAAATCCAGAAAGGCAGGACAGGCCATGGAGAACTGGGAGCCTTGTTATGCTGATGGGCGGGATGTAAATTGCCAACAGACACTCGGGAGAAGTGTATGGTGTTTCCTGAAACATCTAAAAAACAAAGCAACAGAGCCTAGGGCACTTCCACTTATGGTCCTATAGCTTAGGGAAATTAAAATCAAAAAGACACAGCCACCCCAATGTTTGGGACGCCTCTGTTTACAAGAACCTCGTTTACCATACAAGTTCAATATCACAGCAAGTGAAAAATGGATAAAGAACTTGTGGTACTTACGTACAATGCAGTATCACTCAGCAATGAAATCTATGTCATCAGGCCCGTAGCAGCATAATGAGTGGATTCAGGTACGATGATTCTAACTGAAATAAGTCACGCAGAAAAAGAAACATCATAAGATATCACTAATACACGGAATGTAAACTTGGCTACACAGGAACTGAATTCCAAAATAGAACAGGGTCTCAAATTTAGAAAACTAACTTATGCTTGCTTAAGGGGAAAGGTGAGTTGGGGTGCTGCATAAAACCAGAGATTGAAATGAGCACAGATAAAGTTCCTTAAGCCAAATATGGAATAGACAAGAGCTACTCCTTGCTCAACGAAATGGACTCAACACCCCATATTAAACGCCTAAGAATGTACCTGACTAGTAAGTATCTTAAAACCTATGGATTGCTATGTCTCCAAAAGAGAATCAAGCATGTGTACAGGGGCATAAACGCAGCAGTGATAGGATTGGAGAGGTTCGGTGAGCAAATGAAGACCCTTTGAAGTCATATTGTATGGTACCCATTCCACGGGTTTCAACTACCCAGGTATAATGTATTCTTCCTTCAGCTAAAACATGCATGTGGAACCCAGAGTATGATCAACCGTGTGAACGGGAGAAATGTTCAAATATGTCTCAGTTTTCCTCCCCTGGTACTCGGGTGCAACATACCAGATGCTTTACTAATACTCTCCCCACTTGGAGAGTCAGCGCCTTTAACCTCCTGTTTGGCCCAGTTTGCAATTTCTGCGGAAGATAAACAGGAATAGCGAGAACCAATGAGAGACTAGCTGGAGGTGTCTGGACGGGCAAATTTAACTCTCATTTCCCACCAGGAAGAGGAAATAACCAAAGGCTGAGCGTGCCGTGCCAGAACCAGATTAGGGCCTGAAGCCATCCTGCGGTGTTGCGGCCAGCTCACAAATAAACGAGTTGAAGAAAGGAGCTCAGGGGCACTGTAATTCACAAACCTGCAGAGTTATAAATGACAGCTATCGTCCAAAAATATACTGAAGTAAGGCTGCCAAGAGGACTTGAAAGCGGGGCAGAAGTGCAGGAAACCGATTTCAGGAGGTAGACTGGAATTGCATTGAAAGCATAGGAAAAGAGGCAGAACGTCCACAATGATGCACTTGGCCAAAAAGTGCGTATGCGTTTTTTCCTGAATATATTCAGGAAAAAACGCATACGCCCTTTTTGGCCAACCAAGCAAGCTTGCAAAGGAAATCTGCACTACAATGAAGTCTCACTTCCCCCCGGTCAAAAGGGCCATCTGAAAAAAGTGTAAAATCCAGAAAGGCAGGACAGGCCATGGAGAACTGGGAGCCTTGTTATGCTGATGGGCGGGATGTAAATTGCCAACAGACACTCGGGACAAGTGTATGGTGTTTCCTGAAACATCTAAAAATCAAAGCAACAGAGCCTAGGGCACTTCCACTTATGGTCCTATAGCTTAGGGAAATTAAAATCAAAAAGACACAGCCACCCCAAAGATTGGGACGCCTCTGTTTACAAGAACCTTGTTTACCGTACAAGTTCAATATCACAGAAAGTGAAAAATGGATAAAGAACTTGTGGTACTTACGTACAATGCAGTATCACTCAGCAATGAAATCTATGTCATCAGGCCCGTAGCAGCATAATGAGTGGATTCAGGTACGATGATTCTAACTGAAATAAGTCACACAGAAAAAGAAACATCAAAAGATATCATTAATACACGGAATGTAAACTTGGCTACACAGGAACTGAATTCCAAAACAGAACAGGGTCTCAAATTTAGAAAACAAACTTATGCTTTCTTAAGGGGAAAGGTGAGTTGGGGTGCTGCATAAAACCAGAGATTGAAATGAGCACAGATAAAGTTCCTTAAGCCAAATATGGAATAGACAAGAGCTACTCCTTGCTCAACGAAATGGACTCAACACCGCATATTAAACGCCTAAGAATGTACCTGACTAGTAAGTATCTTAAAACCTATGGATTGCTATTTCTCCGAAAGAGAATCAAGCGTGTGTAGAGGGGCATAAACGCAGCAGTGATAGGATTGGAGAGGTTCGGTGAGCAAATGAAGACCCTTTGAAGTCATATTGCATGGTACCCATTCCACGGGTTTCAACTACCCAGGTTTAAGGTATTCTTCCTTCAGCTAAAACATGCATGTGGAACCCAGAGTATGATCAACCGTGTGAATGGGAGACGTGTTCAAATATGACTCAGGTTTCCTACCCTGGTACTCGGGTGCAACATTTCAGACGCTTTACTAACACTCTCCCCACTTGGAGAGTCAGCGCCTTTAACGTCCTGTTTGGCCCAGTTTGCAATTTCTGCGGAAGATGAACAGGAATAGCGAGAACCAATGAGAGACTAGCTGGAGGTGTCTGGATGGGCAAATTTAACTCTCATTTCCCAACAGGAAGAGGAAATAACCAAAGGCTCAGCGTGCCGTGCCGGAACCAGATTAGGGCCTGAAGCCATCATGCGGTGTTGCGGCCAGCTCAAAAGAAAGCGAGTTGAAGAAAGGAGCTCAGGGGCACTGTAATTCACAAACCTGCAGAGTTATAAATGACAGCTATCGTCCAAAAATATACTGAAGTAAGGCTGCCAAGAGGATTTGAAAGCAGGGCAGAATTGCAGGAAACCGATTTCAGGAGGTAGACTGGAATTGCATTGAAAGCATAGGAAAAGAGGCAGAACGTCCACAATGATGCACTTGGCCAAAAAGGGCGTATGCGTATTTTCCTGAATATATTCAGGAAAAAACGCATACGCCCATTTTGGCCAAGCAAACAAACCTGCAAAGGAAATCTGCACTACAATGAAGTCTCACTTCCCCCAGGTCAAAAGGGCCATCTGAAAAAAGTGTAAAATCCAGAAAGGCAGGACAGGCCATGGAGAACTGGGAGCCTTGTTATGCTGATGGGCGGGATGTAAATTGCCAACAGACACTCGGGAGAAGTGTATGGTGTTTCCTGAAACATCTAAAAAACAAAGCAACAGAGCCTAGGGCACTTCCACTTATGGTTCTATAGCTTAGGGAAATTAAAATCAAAAAGACACAGCCACCCCAAAGTTTGGGACGCCTCTGTTTACAAGAACCTCGTTTACCATACAAGTTCAATATCACAGAAAGTGAAAAATGGATAAAGAACATGTGGTACTTACGTACAATGCAGTATCACTCAGCAATGAAATCTATGTCATCAGGCCCGTAGCAGCATAATGAGTGGATTCAGGTACGATGATTCTAACTGAAATAAGTCACACAGAAAAGGAAACATCATTAGATATCACTAATACACGGAATGTAAACTTGGCTACACAGGAACTGAATTCCAAAACAGAACAGGGTCTCAAATTTAGAAAACCAACTTATGCTTGCTTAAGGGGAAAGGTGAGTTGGGGTGCTGCATAAAACCAGAGATTGAAATGAGCACAGATAAAGTTCCTTAAGCCAAATATGGAATAGACAAGAGCTACTCCTTGCTCAACGAAATGGACTCAACACCCCATATTAAACGCCTAAGAATGTACCTGACTAGTAAGTATCTTAAAACCTATGGATTGCTATGTCTCCAAAAGAGAATCAAGCATGTTTACAGGGGCATAAACGCAGCAGTGATAGGATTGGAGAGGTTCGGTGAGCAAATGAAGACCCTTTGAAGTCATATTTTATGGTACCCATTCCGCGGGTTTCAACTACCCAGGTTTAATGTATTCTTCCTTCAGCTAAAACATGCATGTGGAACCCAGAGTATGATCAACCGTGTGAACGGGAGACGTGTTCAAATATGTCTCAGTTTTCCTCCCCTGGTACTCGGGTGCAACATACCAGATGCTTTACTAACACTCTCCCCACTTGGAGAGTCAGCGCCTTTAACCTCCTGTTTGGCCCAGTTTGCAATTTCTGCGGAAGATAAACAAGAATAGCGAGAACCAATGAGAGACTAGCTGGAGGTGTCTGGACGGGCAAATTTAACTCTCATTTCCCACCAGGAAGAGTAAATAACCAAAGGCTGAGCGTGCCGTGCCAGAACCAGATTAGGGCCTGAAGCCATCCTGCGGTGTTGCGGCCAGCTCACAAGAAAACGAGTTGAAGAAAGGAGCTCAGGGCCACTGTAATTCACAAACCTGCAGAGTTATAAATGACAGCTATCGTCCAAAAATATACTGAAGTAAGGCTGCCAAGAGGACTTGAAAGCAGGGCAGAAGTGCAGGAAACCGATTTCAGGAGGTAGACTGGAATTGCATTGAAAGCATAGGAAAAGAGGCAGAACGTCCACAATGATGCACTTGGCCAAAAAGGGCGTATGCGTTTTTTCCTGAATATATTCAGGAAAAAACGCATACGCACTTTTTGGCCAACCAAGCAAGCTTGCAAAGGAAATCTGCACTACAATGAAGTCTCACATCCCCCCGGTCAAAAGGGCCATCTGAAAAAAGTGTAAAATCCAGAAAGGCAGGACAGGCCATGGAGAACTGGGAGCCTTGATATGCTGATGGGCGGGATGTAAATTGCCAACAGACACTCGGGAGAAGTGTATGGTGTTTCCTGAAACATCTAAAAAACAAAGCAACAGAGCCTAGGGCACTTCCACTTATGGTCCTATAGCTTAGGGAAATTAAAATCAAAAAGACACAGGCACCCCAAAGTTTGGGACGCCTCCGTTTACAAGAACCTCATTTACCGTACAAGTTCAATATCACAGAAAGTGAAAAATGGATAAAGAACTTGTGGTACTTACGTACAATGCAGTATCACTCAGCAATGAAATCTATGTCATCAGGCCCATAGCAGCATAATGAGTGGATTCAGGTACGATGATTCTAACTGAAATAAGTCACACAGAAAAAGAAACATCATAAGATATCACTAATACACGGAATGTAACCTTGGCTACACAGGAACTGAATTCCAAAACAGAACAGGGTCTCAAATTTAGAAAACCAACTTATGCTTGCTTAAGGGGAAAGGTGAGTTGGGGTGCTGCATAAAACCAGAGATTGAAATGAGCACAGATAAAGTTCCTTAAGCCAAATATGGAATAGACAAGAGCTACTCCTTGCTCAACGAAATGGACTCAACACCGCACATGAAATGCCTAAGAATGTACCTGACTAGTAAATATCTTAAAACCTATGGATTGCTATGTCTCCGAAAGAGAATCAAGCATGTGTACAGGGGCATAAACGCAGCAGTGATAGGATTGGAGAGGTTCGGTGAGCAAATGAAGACCCTTTGAAGTCATATTTTATGGTACCCATTACACGGGTCTCAACTCTCCAGGTTTAAGGTATTCTTCCTTCAGCTAAAACATGCATGTGGAACCCAGAGTATGATCAACCATGTGAACGGGAGACGTGTTCAAATATGTCTCAGTTTTCCTCCCCTGGTACTCGGGTGCAACATTCCAGACTCTTTACTAACACTCTCCCCACTTGGAGAGTCAGTCCCTTTAACCTCCTGTTTGGCCCAGTTTGCAATTTCTGCGGAAGATGAACAGGAATAGGGAGAACCAATGAGAGACTAGCTGGAGGTGTCTGGACGGGCAAATTTAACTCTCATTTCCCACCAGGAAGAGGAAATAACCAAAGGCTCAGCGTGCCGTGCCGGAACCAGATTAGGGCCTGAAGCCATCCTGCGGTGTTGCGGCCAGCTCACAAGAAAGCGAGTTGAAGAAAGGAGCTCAGGGGCACTGTAATTCACAAACCTGCAGAGTTATAAATGACAGCTATCGTCCAAAAATATACTGAAGTAAGGCTGCCAAGAGGACTTGAAAGCGAGGCAGAATTGCAGGAAACCGATTTCAGGAGGTAGACTGGAATTGCATTGAAAGCATAGGAAAAGAGGCAGAGCGTCCACAATGATGCACTTGGCCAAAAAGGGCGTATGCGTTTTTTCCTGAATATATTCAGGAAAAAACGCATACGCCCTTTTTGGCTAACCAAGCAAGCTTGCAAAGGAAATCTGCACTACAATGAAGTCTCACATCCCCCCGGTCAAACGGGCATCAGAAAAAAGTGTAAAATCCAGAAAGGCAGGACAGGCCATGGAGAACTGGGAGGTTTGTTATGCTGATGGGCGGGATGTAAATTGCCAACAGACACTCGGGAGAAGTGTATGGTGTTTCCTGAAACATCTAAAAAACAAAGCAACAGAGCCTAGGGCACTTCCACTTATGGTCCTATAGCTTAGGGAAATTAAAATCAAAAAGACACAGCCACCCCAAAGTTTGGGACGCCTCTGTTTACAAGAACCTCGTTTACCGTACAAGTTCAGTATCACAGAAAGTGAAAAATGGATAAAGAAGTTGTGGTATTTACTTACAAAGCAATATCACTCAGCAATGAAATCTATGTCATCAGGCCCTTAGCAGCATAATGAGTGGATTCAGGTACGATGATTCTAACTGAAATAAGTCACACAGAAAAAGAAACATCATAAGATATCACTAATACACGGAATGTAAACTTGGTTACACAGGAACTGAATTCCAAAACAGAACAGGGTCTCAAATTTAGAAAACCAACTTATGCTTCCTTAAGGGGAAAGGTGAGTTGGGGTGCTGCATAAAACCAGAGATTGAAATGAGCACAGATAAAGTTCCCTAAGCCAAATATGGAATAGACAAGAGCTACTCCTTGCTCAACGAAATGGACTCAACACCCCATATTAAACGCCTAAGAATGTACCTGACTAGTAAGTATCTTAAAACCTATGGATTGCTATGTCTCCAAAAGAGAATCAAGCGTGTGTACAGGGGCATAAACGCAGCAGTGATAGGATTGGAGAGGTTCGGTGAGCAAATGAAGACCCTTTGAAGTCATATTGCATGCTACCCATTACACGGGTCTCAACTCTCCAGGTTTAAGGTATTCTTCCTTCAGCTAAAACATGCATGTGGAACCCAGAGTATGATCAACCGTGTGAACGGGAGACGTGTTCAAATATGTCTCAGTTTTCGTACCCTGGTACTCGGGTGCAACATTCCAGACGCTTTACTAACACTCTCCCAACTTGGAGAGTCAGTCCCTTTAACCTCCTGTTTGGCCCAGTTTGCAATTTCTGCGGAAGATGAACAGGAATAGCGAGAACCAATGAGAGACTAGCTGGAGGTGTCTGGACGGGCAAATTTAACTCTCATTTCCCACCAGGAAGAGGAATTAACCAAAGGCTCAGCGTGCCGTGCCGGAACCAGATTAGGGCCTGAAGCCATCCTGCGGTGTTGCGGCCAGCTCACAAGAAAGCGAGTTGAAGAAAGGAGCTCAGGGGCACTGTAATTCACAAACCTGCAGAGTTATAAATGACAGCTATCGTCCAAAAATATACTGAAGTAAGGCTGCCAAGAGGACTTGAAAGCGGGGCAGAATTGCAGGAAACCGATTTCAGGAGGTAGACTGGAATTGCATTGAAAGCATAGGAAAAGAGGCAGAACGTCCACAATGATGCACTTGGCCCAAAAGGGCGTATGCGTTTTTTCCTGAATATATTCAGGAAAAAACGCATACGCTCTTTTTGGCCAACCAAGCAAACTTGCAAAGGAAATCTGCACTACAATGAAGTCTCACTTCCCCCAGGTCAAAAGGGCCATCTGAAAAAAGTGTAAAATCCAGAAAGGCAGGACAGGCCATGGAGAACTGGGAGCGTTGTTATGCTGATGGGCGGGATGTAAATTGCCAACAGACACTTGGGAGAAGTGTATGGTATTTCCTGAAACATCTAAAAAACAAAGCAACAGAGCCTAGGGCACTTCCACTTATGGTCCTATAGCTAAGGGAAATTAAAATAAAAAAGGCACAGCCACCCCAAAGTTTGGGACGCCTCTGTTTACAAGAACCTCGTTTACCGTACAAGTTCAATATCACAGAAAGTGAAAAATGGATAAAGAAGTTGTGGTTTTTACTTACAAAACAATATCACTCAGCAATGAAATCTATGTCATCAGGCCCTTAGCAGCAGAATGAGTGGATTCAGGTATGATGATTCTAACTGAAATAAGTCACACAGAAAAACAAACATCATAAGATATCAGTAATACACGGAATGTAAACTTGGCTACACAGGAACTGAATTACAGAACAGAACACGGTCTCAAATTTAGAAAACCAACTTATGCTTGCTTAAGGGGAAAGGTGAGTTGGGGTGCTGCATAAAACCAGAGATTGAAATGAGCACAGATAAAGTTCCTTAAGCCAAATATGGAATAGACAAGAGCTACTCCTTGCTCAACGAAATGGACTCAACACCGCATATTAAACGCCTAAGAATGTACCTGACTAGTAAGTATCTTAAAACCTATGGATTGCTATGTCTCCAAAAGAGAATCAAGCGTGTGTACAGGGGCATAAACGCAGCAGTGATAGGATTGGAGAGGTTCGGTGAGCAAATGAAGACCCTTTGAAGTCATATTGCATGGTACCCATTACACGGGTCTGAACTCTCCAGGTTTAAGGTATTCTTCCTTCAGCTAAAACATGCATGTGGAACACAGAGTATGATCAACCATGTGAACGGGAGACGTGTTCAAATATGTCTCAGTTTTCCTCCCCTGGTACTCGGGTGCAACATTCCAGACGCTTTACTAACACTCTCCCCACTTGGAGAGTCAGCACCTTTAACCTCCTGTTTGGCCCAGTTTGCAATTTCTGCGGAAGATGAACAGGAATAGGGAGAACCAATGAGAGACTAACTGGAGGTGTCTGGACGGGCAAATTTAACTATAATTGCCCACCAGGAAGAGGAATTAATCAAAGGCTCAGTGTGCCGTGCCGGAACCAGATTAGTGCCTGAAGCCATCCTGCGATGTTGCGGCCAGGTCACAAGAAAGCGAGTTGAAGAAAGGAGCTCAGGGGCACTGTAATTCACAAAGCTGCAGAGTTATAAATGACAGCTATCGTCCAAAAATATACTGAAGTAAGGCTGCCAAGAGGACTTGAAAGCGGGGCAGAATTGCAGGAAACCGATTTCAGGAGGTAGACTGGAATTGCATTGAAAGCATAGGAAAAGAGGCAGAACGTCCACAATGATGCACTTGGCCAAAATGGGCGTATGCGTTTTTTCCTGAATATATTCAGGAAAAAACGCATACGCCCTTTTTGGCCAACCAAGCAAGCTTGCAAAGGAAATCTGCACTACAATGAAGTCTCACTTCCCCCCGGTCAAAAGGGCCATCTGAAAAAAAGTGTAAAATCCAGAAAGGCAGGACAGGCCATGGAGAACTGGGAGCCTTGTTATGCTGATGGGCGGGATGTAGATTGCCAACAGACACTCGGGAGAAGTGTATGGTGTTTCCTGAAACATCTAAAAAACAAAGCAACAGAGCCTAGGGCACTTCCACTTATGGTCCTATAGCTTAGGGAAATTAAAATCAAAAAGACACAGAAACCCCAAAGTTTGGAACGGCTCTGTTTACAAGAACCTCGTTTACAGTACAAGTTCAACATCGCAGAAAGTGAAAAATGGATAAAGAAGTTGTGGTATTTACTTACAAAGCAATATCACTCAGGAATGAAATCTATGTCATCAGGCCCTTAGCAGCAGAATGAGTGGATTCAGGTACGATGATTCTAACTGAAATAAGTCACACAGAAAATGAAACATCATAAGATATCACTAATACACGGAATGTAAACTTGGCTACACAGGAACTGAATTACAGAACAGAACACGGTCTCAAATTTAGAAAACCAACTTATGCTTGCTTAAGGGGAAAGGTGAGTTGGGGTGCTGCATAAAACCAGAGATTGAAATGAGCACAGATAAAGTTCCTTAAGCCAAATATGGAATAGACAAGAGCTACTCCTTGCTCAACGAAATGGACTCAACACCGCATATTAAACGCCTAAGAATGTACCTGACTAGTAAGTATCTTAAAACCTATGGATTGCTATGTCTCCAAAAGAGAATCAAGCGTGTGTACAGGGGCATAAACGCAGCAGTGATAGAATTGGAGAGGTTCGGTGAGCAAATGAAGACCCTTTGAAGTCATATTGCATGGTACCCATTACACGGGTCTGAACTCTCCAGGTTTAAGGTATTCTTCCTTCAGCTAAAACATGCATGTGGAACCCAGAGTATGATCAACCATGTGAACGGGAGACGTGTTCAAATATGTCTCAGTTTTCCTCCCCTGGTACTCGGGTGCAACATTCCAGACGCTTTACTAACACTCTCTCCACTTGGAGAGTCAGCGCCTTTAACCTCCTGTTTGGCCCAGTTTGCAATTTCTGCGGAAGATGAACAGGAATAGGGAGAACCAATGAGAGACTAGCTGGAGGTGTCTGGACGGGCAAATTTAACTCTCATTTCCCACCAGGAAGAGGAATTAATCAAAGGCTCAGTGTGCCGTGCCGGAACGAGATTAGTGCCTGAAGCCATCCTGCGATGTTGCGGCCAGGTCACAAGAAAGCGAGTTGAAGAAAGTAGCTCAGGGGCACTGTAATTCACAATCCTGCAGAGTTATAAATGACAGCTATCGTCCAAAAATATACTGAAGTAAGGCTGCCAAGAGGACTTGAAAGCGGGGCAGAATTGCAGGAAACCGATTTCAGGAGGTAGACTGGAATTGCATTGAAAGCATAGGAAAAGAGGCAGAACGTCCACAATAATGCACTTGGCCAAAAAGGGCGTATGCGTTTTTTCCTGAATATATTCAGGAAAAAACGCATACGCCCTTTTTGGCCAACCAAGCAAGCTTGCAAAGGAAATCTGCACTACAATGAAGTCTCACTTCCCCCCGGTCAAAAGGGCCATCTGAAAAAAGTGTAAAATCCAGAAAGGCAGGACAGGCCATGGAGAACTGGGAGCCTTGTTATGCTGATGGGCGGGATGTAAATTGCCAACAGACACTCGGGAGAAGTGTATGGTGTTTCCTGAAACATCTAAAAAACAAAGCAACAGAGCCTAGGGCACTTCCACTTATGGTCCTATAGCTTAGGGAAATTAAAATCAAAAAGACACAGCCACCCCAAAGTTTGCAACGGCTCTGTTTACAAGAACCTCGTTTACAGTACAAGTTCAACATCGCAGAAAGTGAAAAATGGATAAAGAAGTTGTGGTATTTACTTACAAAGCAATATAACTCAGCAATGAAATCTATGTCATCAGGCCCTTAGCAGCACAATGAGTGGATTCAGGTATGATGATTCTAACTGAAATAAGTCACACAGAAAAAGAAACATCATAAGATATCACTAATACACGGAATGTAAACTTGGCTACACAGGAACTGAATTACAGAACAGAACAGGGTCTCAAATTTAGAAAACCAACTTATGCTTGCTTAAGGGGAAAGGTGAGTTGGGGTGCTGCATAAAACCAGAGATTGAAATGAGCACAGATAAAGTTCCTTAAGCCAAATATGGAATAGACAAGAGCTACTCCTTGCTCAACGAAATGGACTCAACACCGCATATTAAACGCCTAAGAATGTACCTGACTAGTAAGTATCTTAAAACCTATGGATTGCTATGTCTCCAAAAGAGAATCAAGCGTGTGTACAGGGGCATAAACGCAGCAGTGATAGGATTGGAGAGGTTCGGTGAGCAAATGAAGACCCTTTGAAGTCATATTGCATGGTACCCATTACACGGGTCTCAACTCTCCAGGTTTAAGGTATTCTTCCTTCAGCTAAAACATGCATGTGGAACCTAGAGTATGATCAACCATGTGATCGGGAGACGTGTTCAAATATGTCTCAGTTTTCATACCCTGGTACTCGGGTGCAACATTCCAGACGCTTTACTAACACTCTCCCGACTTGGAGAGTCAGTCCCTTTAACCTGCTGTTTGGCCCAGTTTGCAATTTCTGCGGAAGATGAACAAGAATAGCGAGAACCAATGAGAGACTAGCTGGAGGTGTCTGGACGGGCAAATTTAACTCTCATTTCCCACCAGGAAGAGGAATTAACCAAAGGCTCAGTGTGCCGTGCCGGAACCAGATTAGGGCCTGAAGCCATCCTGCGGTGTTGCGGCCAGGTCACAAGAAAGCGAGTTGAAGAAAGGAGCTCAGGGGCACTGTAATTCACAAACCTGCAGAGTTATAAATGACAGCTATCGTCCAAAAATATACTGAAGTAAGGCTGCCAAGAGGACTTGAAAGCGGGGCAGAATTGCAGGAAACCGATTTCAGGAGGTAGACTGGAATTGCATTGAAAGCATAGGAAAAGAGGCAGAACGTCCACAATGATGCACTTGGCCAAAAAGGGCGTATGCGTTTTTTCCTGAATATATTCAGGAAAAAACGCATACGCGCTTTTTGGCCAACCAAGCAAACTTGCAAAGGAAATCTGCACTACAATGAAGTCTCACTTCCCCCCGGTCAAAAGGGCCATCTGAAAAAAGTGTAAAATCCAGAAAGGCAGGACAGGCCATGGAGAACTGGGAGCCTTGTTATGCTGATGGGCGGGATGTAAATTGCCAACAGACACTCGGGAGAAGTGTATGGTGTTTCCTGAAACATCTAAAAAACAAAGCAACAGAGCCTAGGGCACTTCCACATATGGTCCTATAGTTTAGGGAAATTAAAATAAAAAAGGCACAGCCACCCCAAAATTTGGGACACCTGTGTTTACAAGAAACTCGTTTACCGTATAAGTTCAATATCACAGAAAGTGAAAAATGGATAAAGAACTTGTGGTACTTACGTACAATGCAGTATCACTCAGCAATGAAATCTATGTCATCAGGCCCATAGCAGCATAATGAGTGGATTCAGGTATGATGATTCTAACTGAAATAAGTCACACAGAAAAACAAACATCATAAGATATCAGTAATACACGGAATGTAAACTTGGCTACACAGGAACTGAATTACAGAACAGAACAGGGTCTCAAATTTAGAAAACCAACTTATGCTTGCTTAAGGGGAAAGGTGAGTTGGGGTGCTGCATAAAACCAGAGATTGAAATGAGCACAGATAAAGTTCCTTAAGCCAAATATGGAATAGACAAGAGCTACTCCTTGCTCAACGAAATGGACTCAACACCGCATATTAAACGCCTAAGAATGTACCTGACTAGTAAGTATCTTAAAACCTATGGATTGCTATGTCTCCGAAAGAGAATCAAGCATGTGTACAGGGGCATAAACGCAGCAGTGATAGGATTGGAGAGGTTCGGTGAGCAAATGAAGACCCTTTGAAGTCATATTGCATGGTACCCTTTACACGGGTCTCAACTCTCCAGGTTTAAGGTATTCTTCCGTCAGCTAAAACATGCATGTGGAACCCAGAGTATGATCAACCATGTGAACGGGAGACGTGTTCAAATATGTCTCAGTTTTCCTCCCCTGGTACTCGGGGGCAACATTCCAGACGCTTTACTAACACTCTCCCCACTTGGAGAGTCAGCGCCTTTAACCTCCTGTTTCGCCCAGTTTGCAATTTCTGCGGAAGATGAACAGGAATAGGGAGAACCAATGAGAGACTAGCTGGAGGTGTCTGGACGGGCAAATTTAACTCTCATTTCCCACCAGGAAGAGGAATTAATCAAAGGCTCAGTGTGCCGTGCCGGAACCAGATTAGTGCCTGAAGCCATCCAGCGATGTTGCGGCCAGGTCACAAGAAAGCGAGTTGAAGAAAGGAGCTCAGGGGCACTGTAATTCACAAACCTGCAGAGTTATAAATAACAGCTATCGTCCAAAAATATACTGAAGTAAGGCTGCCAAGAGGACTTGAAAGCGGGGCAGAATTGCAGGAAACCGATTTCAGGAGGTAGACTGGAATTGCATTGAAAGCATAGGAAAAGAGGCAGAACGTCCACAATGATGCACTTGGCCAAAAAGTGCGTATGCGTTTTCTCCTGAATATATTCAGGAAAAAACGCATACGCCCTTTTTGGCCAACCAAGCAAGCTTGCAAAGGAAATCTGCACTACAATGAAGTCTCACTTCCCCCCGGTCAAAAGGGCCATCTGAAAAAAGTGTAAAATCCAGAAAGGCAGGACAGGCCATGGAGAACTGGGAGCCTTGTTATGCTGATGGGCGGGATGTAAATTGCCAACAGACACTCGGGAGAAGTGTATGGTGTTTCCTGAAACATCTAAAAAACAAAGCAACAGAGCCTAGGGCACTTCCACTTATGGTCCTATAGCTTAGGGAAATTAAAATCAAAAAGACACAGCCACCCCAAAGTTTGCAACGGCTCTGTTTACAAGAACCTTGTTTACAGTACAATTTCAACATCGCAGAAAGTGAAAAATGGATAAAGAAGTTGTGGTATTTACTTACAAAGCAATATCACTCAGCAATGAAATCTATGTCATCAGGCCCTTAGCAGCACAATGAGTGGATTCAGGTATGATGATTCTAACTGAAATAAGTCACACAGAAAAAGAAACATCATAAGATATCACTAATACACGGAATGTAAACTTGGCTACACAGGAACTGAATTACAGAACAGAACAGGGTCTCAAATTTAGAAAACCAACTTATGCTTGCTTAAGGGGAAAGATGAGTTAGGGTGCTGCATAAAACCAGAGATTGAAATGAGCACAGATAAAGTTCCTTAAGCCAAATATGGAATAGACAAGAGCTACTCCTTGCTCAACGAAATGGACTCAACACCCCATATTAAACGACTAAGAATGTACCTGACTAGTAAGTATCTTAAAACCTATGGATTGCTATGTCTCCGAAAGAGAATCAAGCATGTGTACAGGGGCATAAACGCAGCAGTGATAGGATTGGAGAGGTTCGGTGAGCAAATGAAGACCCTTTGAAGTCATATTGCATGGTACCCATTCCACCGGTCTCAACTCTCCAGGTTTAAGGTATTCTTCCTTCAGCTAAAACATGCATGTGGAACCTAGAATATGATCAACCATGTGATCGGGAGACGTGTTCAAATATGTCTCAGTTTTCATACGCTGGTACTCGGGTGCAACATTCCAGACGCTTTACTAACACTCCCCCGACTTGGAGAGTCAGTCCCTTTAACCTCCTGTTTGGCCCAGTTTGCAATTTCTGCGGAAGATGAACAGGAATAGCGAGAACCAATGAGAGACTAGCTGGAGGTGTCTGGACGGGCAAATTTAACTCTCATTTCCCACCAGGAAGAGGAATTAACCAAAGGCTCAGCGTGCCGTGCGGGAACCAGATTAGGGCCTGAAGCCATCCTGCGGTGTTGCGGCCAGGTCACAAGAAAGCGAGTTGAAGAAAGGAGCTCAGGGGCACTCTAATTCACAAACCTGCAGAGTTATAAATGACAGCTATCGTCCAAAAATATACTGAAGTAAGGCTGCCAAGAGGACTTGAAAGCGGGGCAGAATTGCAGGAAACCGATTTCAGGAGGTAGACTGGAATTACATTGAAAGCATAGGAAAAGAGGCAGAACGTCCACAATGATGCACTTGGCCAAAAAGGGCGTATGCGTTTTTTCCTGAATATATTCAGGAAAAAACGCATACGCCCTTTTTGGCGAACCAAGCAAGCTTGCAAAGGAAATCTGCACTACAATGAAGTCTCACTTCCCCCCGGTCAAAAGGGCCATCTGAAAAAAGTATAAAATCCAGAAAGGCAGGACAGGCCATGGAGAACTGGGAGCCTTGTTATGCTGATGGGCGGGATGTAAATTGCCAACAGACACTCGGGAGAAGTGTATGGTGTTTCCTGAAACATCTAAAAAACAAAGCAACAGAGCTTAGGGCACTTCCACTTATGGTCCTATAGCTAAGGGAAATTAAAATAAAAAAGGCACAGCCACCCCAAAGTTTGGGACGCCTCTGTTTACAAGAACCTCGTTTACCGTACAAGTTCAATATCACAGAAAGTGAAAAATGGATAAAGAACTTGTGGTACTTACGTACAATGCAGTATCACTCAGCAATGAAATCTATGTCATCAGGCCCGTAGCAGCACAATGAGTGGTTTCAGGTACGATGATTCTAACTGAAATAATTCACACAGAAAAAGAAACATCATAAGATATCACTAATACACAGAATGTAAACTTGGCTACACAGGAACTGAATTCCAAAACAGAACAGGGTCTCAAATTTAGAAAACCAACTTATGCTTGCTTAAGGGGAAAGGTGAGTTGGGGTGCTGCATAAAACCAGAGATTGAAATGAGCACAGATAAAGTTCCTTAAGCCAAATATGGAATAGACAAGAGCTACTCCTTGCTCAACGAAATGGACTCAACACCGCATATTAAACGCCTAAGAATGTACGTGACTAGTAAGTATCTTAAAACCTATGGATTGCTATGTCTCCAAAAGAGAATCAAGCATGTGTACAGGGGCATAAACGCAGCAGTGATAGGATTGGAGAGGTTCGGTGAGCAAATGAAGACCCTTTGAAGTCATATTGCATGGTACCCATTACACGGGTCTCAACTCTCCAGGTTTAAGGTATTCTTCCTTCAGCTAAAACATGCATGTGGAACCCAGAGTATGATCAACCCTGTGAACGGGAGACGTGTTCAAATATGTCTCAGTTTTCCTCCCCTGGTACTCGGGTGCAACATTCCAGACGCTTTACTAACACTCTCCCCACTTGGAGAGTCAGCGCCTTTAACCTCCTGTTTGGCCCAGTTTGCAATTTCTGCGGAAGATGAACAGGAATAGGGAGAACCAATGAGAGACTAGCTGGAGGTGTCTGGACGGGCAAATTTAACTCTCATTTCCCACCAGGAAGAGGAATTAACCAAAGGCTCAGCGTGCCGTGCCGGAACCAGATTAGGGCCTGAAGCCATCCTGCGGTGTTGCGGCCAGCTCACAAGAAAGCGAGTTGAAGAAAGGAGCTCAGGGGCACTGTAATTCACAAACCTGCAGAGTCATAAATGACAGCTATCGTCCAAAAATATACTGAAGTAAGGCTGCCAAGAGGACTTGAAAGCGGGGCAGAATTGCAGGAAACCGATTTCAGGAGGTAGACTGGAATTGCATTGAAAGAATAGGTAAAGAGGCAGAACGTCCACAATGATGCACTTGGCCAAAAAGGGCGTATGCGTTTTTTCCTGAATATATACAGGAAAAAACGCATACGCCCTTTTTGGCCAACCAAGCAAGCTTGCAAAGGAAATCTGCACTACAATGAAGTCTCACTTCCCCCCGGTCAAAAGGGCCATCTGAAAAAAGTGTAAAATCCAGAAAGGCAGGACAGGCCATGGAGAACTGGGAGCCTTGTTGTGCTGATGGGCGGGATGTAAATTGCCAACAGACACTCGGGAGAAGTGTATGGTGTTTCCTGAAACATCTAAAAAACAAAGCAACAGAGCCTAGGGCACTTCCACTTATGGTCCTATAGCTTAGGGAAATTAAAATCAAAAAGACACAGCCACCCCAAAGTTTGCAACGGCTCTGTTTACAAGAACCTCGTTTACAGTACAAGTTCAACATCGCAGAAAGTGAAAAATGGATAAAGAAGTTGTGGTATTTACTTACAAAGCAATATCACTCAGCAATGAAATCTATGTCATCAGGCCCTTAGCAACACAATGAGTGGATTCAGGCATGATGATTCTAACTGAAATAAGTCACACAGAAAAAGAAACATCATAAGATATCAGTAATACACGGAATGTAAACTTGGCTACACAGGAACTGAATTACAGAACAGAACACGGTCTCAAATTTAGAAAACCAACTTATGCTTGCTTAAGGGGAAAGGTGAGTTGGGGTGCTGCATAAAACCAGAGATTGAAATGAGCACAGATAAAGTTCCTTAAGCCAAATATGGAATAGACAAGAGCTACTCCTTGCTCAACGAAATGGACTCAACACCGCATGTTAAACGCCTAAGAATGTACCTGACTAGTAAGTATCTTAAAACCTATGGATTGCTATGTCTCCGAAAGAGAATCAAGCATGTGTACAGGGGCATAAACGCAGCAGTGATAGGATTGGAGAGGTTCGGTGAGCAAATGAAGACCCTTTGAAGTCATATTGCATGGTACCCATTCCACGGGTCTCAACTCTCCAGGTTTAAGGTATTCTTCCTTCAGCTAAAACATGCATGTGGAACCTAGAGTATGATCAACCATGTGATCGGGAGACGTGTTCAAATATGTCTCAGTTTTCCTCCCCTGGTACTCGGGTGCAACATTCCAGACGCTTTACTAACACTCTCCCGACTTGGAGAGTCAGTCCCTTTAACCTCCTGTTTGGCCCAGTTTGCAATTTCTGCGGAAGATGAACAGGAATAGCGAGAACCAATGAGAGACTAGCTGGAGGTGTCTGGACGGGCAAATTTATCTCTCATTTCCCACCAGGAAGAGGAATTAACCAAAGGCTCAACGTGCCGTGCCGGAACCAGACTAGGGCCTGAAGCCATCCTGTGGTGTTGCGGCCAGCTCACAAGAAAGCGAGTTGAAGAAAGGAGCTCAGGGGCACTGTAATTCACAAACCTGTAGAGTTATAAATGACAGCTATCGTCCAAAAATATACTGAAGTAAGGCTGCCAAGAGGACTTGAAAGCGGGGCAGAATTGCAGGAAACCGATTTCAGGAGGTAGACTGGAATTGCATTGAAAGCATAGGAAAAGAGGCAGAACGTCCACAATGATGCACTTGGCCAAAAAGGGCGTATGCGTTTTTTCCTGAATATATTCAGGAAAAAACGCATACGCCCTTTTTGGCCAACCAAGCAAGCTTGCAAAGGAAATCTGCTCTACAATGAAGTCTCACTTCCCCCCGGTCAAAAGGGCCATCTGAAAAAAGTGTAAAATCCAGAAAGGCAGGACAGGCCATGGAGAACTGGGAGCCTTGTTATGCTGATGGGCGGGATGTAAATTGCCAACAGACACTCGGGAGAAGTGTATGGTGTTTCCTGAAACATCTAAAAAACAAAGCAACAGAGCCTAGGGCACTTCCACTTATGGTCCTATAGCTTAGGGAAATTAAAATCAAAAAGACACAGCCACCCCAAAGTTTGCAACGGCTCTGTTTACAAGAACCTCGTTTACAGTACAAGTTCAACATCGCAGAAAGAGAAAAATGGATAAAGAAGTTGTGGTATTTACTTACAAAGCAATATCACTCAGCAATGAAATCTATGTCATCAGGCCCTTAGCAGCACAATGAGTGGATTCAGGTATGATGATTCTAACTGAAATAAGTCACACAGAAAAAGAAACATCATAAGATAGCACTAATACACGGAATGTAAACTTGGCTACACAGGAACTGAATTACAGAACAGAACACGGTCTCAAATTTAGAAAACCAACTTATGCTTGCTTAAGGGGAAAGGTGAGTTGGGGTGCTGCATAAAACCAGAGATTGAAATGAGCACAGATAAAGTTCCTTAAGCCAAATATGGAATAGACAAGAGCTACTCCTTGCTCAACGAAATGGACTCAACACCGCATATTAAACGCCTAAGAATGTACGTGACTAGTAAGTATCTTAAAACCTATGGATTGCTATGTCTCCGAAAGAGAATCAAGCATGTGTACAGGGGCATAAACGCAGCAGTGATAGGATTGGAGAGGTTCGGTGAGCAAATGAAGACCCTTTGAAGTCATATTGCATGGTACCCATTACACGGGTCTGAACTCTCCAGGTTTAAGGTATTCTTCCTTCAGCTAAAACATGCATGTGGAACCCAGAGTATGATCAACCATGTGAACGGGAGACGTGTTCAAATATGTCTCAGTTTTCCTCCCCTGGTACTCGGGTGCAACATTCCAGACACTTTACTAACACTCTCCGCACTTGGAGAGTCAGTCCCTTTAACCTCCTGTTTGGCCCAGTTTGCAATTTCTGCGGAAGATGAACAGGAATAGCGAGAACCAATGAGAGACTAGCTGGAGGTGTCTGAACGGGCAAATTTAACTCTCATTTCCCACCAGGAAGAGGAATTAATCAAAGGCTCAGTGTGCCGTGCCGGAACCAGATTAGTGCCTGAAGCCATCCTGCGATGTTGCGGCCAGGTCACAAGAAAGCGAGTTGAAGAAAGGAGCTCAGGGGCACTGTAATTCACAAACCTGCAGAGTTATAAATGACAGCTATCGTCCAAAAATATACTGAAGTAAGGCTGCCAAGAGGACTTGAAAGCGGGGCAGAATTGCAGGAAACCGATTTCAGGAGGTAGACTGGAATTGCATTGAAAGCATAGGAAAAGAGGCAGAACGTCCACAATGATGCACTTGGCCAAAAAGGGCGTATGCGTTTTTTCCTGAATATATTCAGGAAAAAACGCATAAGCCCTTTTTGGCCAACCAAGCAAGCTTGCAAAGGAAATCTGCACTACAATGAAGTCTCACTTCCCCCCGGTCAAAAGGGCCATCTGAAAAAAGTGTAAAATCCAGAAAGGCAGGACAGGCCATGGAGAACTGGGAGCCTTGTTATGCTGATGGGCGGGATGTAAATTGCCAACAGACACTCGGGAGAAGTGTATGGTGTTTCCTGAAACATCTAAAAAACAAAGCAACAGAGCTTAGGGCACTTCCACTTATGGTCCTATAGCTAAGGGAAATTAAAATAAAAAAGGCACAGCCACCCCAAAGTTTGGGACGCCTCTGTTTACAAGAACCTCGTTTACCGTACAAGTTCAATATCACAGAAAGTGAAAAATGGATAAAGAACTTGTGGTACTTACGTACAATGCAGTATCACTCAGCAATGAAATCTATGTCATCAGGCCCTTAGCAGCACAATGAGTGGATTCAGGTATGATGATTCTAACTGAAATAAGTCACACAGAAAAAGAAACATCATAAGATATCACTAATACACGGAATGTAAACTTGGCTACACAGGAACTGAATTACAGAACAGAACACGGTCTCAAATTTAGAAAACCAACTTATGCTTGCTTAGGGGGAAAGGTGAGTTGGGGTGCTGCATAAAACCAGAGATTGAAATGAGCACAGATAAAGTTCCTTAAGCCAAATATGGAATAGACAAGAGCTACACCTTGCTCAACGAAATGGACTCAACACCGCATATTAAACGCCTAAGAATGTACCTGACTAGTAAGTATCTTAAAACCTATGGATTGCTATGTCTCCAAAAGAGAATCAAGCGTGTGTACAGGGGCATAAACGCAGCAGTGATAGGACTGGAGAGGTTCGGTGAGCAAATGAAGACCCTTTGAAGTCATATTGCATGGTACCCATTACACGGGTCTCAACTCTCCAGGTTTAAGGTATTCTTCCTTCAGCTAAAACATGCATGTGGAACCCAGAGTATGATCAACCATGTGAACGGGAGACGTGTTCAAATATGTCTCAGTTTTCCTCCCCTGGTACTCGGGTGCAACATTCCAGACGCTTTACTAACACTCTCCCCACTTGGAGAGTCAGCGCCTTTAACCTCCTGTTTGGCCCAGTTTGCAATTTCTGCGGAAGATGAACAGGAATAGCGAGAACCAATGAGAGACTAGCTGGAGGTGTCTGGACGGGCAAATTTAACTCTCATTTCCCACCAGGAAGAGGAATTAATCAAAGGCTCAGTGTGCCGTGCCGGAACCAGATTAGTGCCTGAAGCCATCCTGCGATGTTGCGGCCAGGTCACAAGAAAGCGAGTTGAAGAAAGGAGCTCAGGGGCACTGTAATTCACAAACCTGCAGAGTTATAAATGACAGCTATCGTCCAAAAATATACTGAAGTAAGGCTGCCAAGAGGACTTGAAAGCGGGGCAGAATTGCAGGAAACCGATTTCAGGAGGTAGACTGGAATTGCATTGAAAGCATAGGAAAAGAGGCAGAACGTCCACAATGATGCATTTGGCCAAAAAGGGCGTATGCGTTTTTTCCTGAATATATTCAGGAAAAAACGCATACGCCCTTTTTGGCCAACCAAGCAAGCTTGCAAAGGAAATCTGCACTACAATGAAGTCTCACTTCCCCCTGGTCAAAAAGGCCATCTGATAAAAGTGTAAAATCCAGAAAGGCAGGACAGGCCATGGAGAACTGGGAGCCTTGTTATGCTGATGGGCGGGATGTAAATTGCCAACAGACACTGGGGAGAAGTGTATGGTGTTTCCTGAAACATCTAAAAAACAAAGCAACAGAGCCTAGGGCACTTCCACTTATGGTCCTATAGCTTAGGGAAATTAAAATCAAAAAGACACAGCCACCCCAAAGTTTGCAACGGCTCTGTTTACAAGAACCTCGTTTACAGTACAAGTTCAACATCGCAGAAAGTGAAAAATGGATAAAGAAGTTGTGGTATTTACTTACAAAGCAATATCACTCAGCAATGAAATCTATGTCATCAGGCCCTTAGCAGCACAATGAGTGGATTCAGGTATGATGATTCTAACTGAAATAAGTCACACAGAAAAAGAAACATCATAAGATATCACTAATACACGGAATGTAAACTTGGCTACACAGGAACTGAATTACAGAACAGAACAGGGTCTCAAATTTAGAAAACCAACTTATGCTTGCTTAAGGGGAAAGGTGAGTTGGGGTGCTGCATAAAACCAGAGATTGAAATGAGCACAGATAAAGTTCCTTAAGCCAAATATGGAATAGACAAGAGCTACTCCTTGCTCAACGAAATGGACACAACACCGCATATTAAACGCCTAAGAATGTACCTGACTAGTAAGTATCTTAAAACCTATGGATTGCTATGTCTCCAAAAGAGAATCAAGCGTGTGTACAGGGGCATAAACGCAGCAGTGATAGGATTGGAGAGGTTCGGTGAGCAAATGAAGACCCTTTGAAGTCATATTGCATGGTACCCATTCCACAGGTTTCAACTACCCAGCTTTAAGGTATTCTTCCTTCAGCTAAAACATGCATGTGGAACCCAGAGTATGATCAACCATGTAATCGGGAGACGTGTTCAAATATGTCTCAGTTTTCATACCCTGGTACTCGGTTGCAACATTCCAGACGCTTTACTAACACTCTCCCGACTTGGAGAGTAGGTCCCTTTAACCTCCTGTTTGGCCCAGTTTGCAATTTCTGCAGAAGATGAACAGGAATAGCGAGAACCAATGAGAGACTAGCTGGAGGTGTCTGGACGGGCAAATTTATCTCTCATTTCCCACCAGGAAGAGGAATTAACCAAAGGCTCAACGTGCCGTGCCGGAACCAGACTAGGGCCTGAAGCCATCCTGTGGTGTTGCGGCCAGCTCACAAGAAAGCGAGTTGAAGAAAGGAGCTCAGGGGCACTGTAATTCACAAACCTGTAGAGTTATAAATGACAGCTATCGTCCAAAAATATACTGAAGTAAGGCTGCCAAGAGGACTTGAAAGCCGGGCAGAATTGCAGGAAACCGATTTCAGGAGGTAGACTGGAATTGCATTGAAAGCATAGGAAAAGAGGCAGAACGTCCACAATGATGCACTTGGCCAAAAAGGGCGTATGCGTTTTTTCCTGAATATATTCAGGAAAAAACGCATACGCCCTTTTTGGCCAACCAAGCAAGCTTGCAAAGGAAATCTGCACTACAATGAAGTCTCACTTCCCCCCGGTCAAAAGGGCCATCTGAAAAAAGTGTAAAATCCAGAAAGGCAGGACAGGCCATGGAGAACTGGGAGCCTTGTTATGCTGATGGGCGGGATGTAAATTGCCAACAGACACTCGGGAGAAGTGTATGGTGTTTCCTGAAACATCTAAAAAACAAAGCAACAGAGCCTAGGGCACTTCCACTTATGGTCCTATAGCTTAGGGAAATTAAAATCAAAAAGACACAGCCACCCCAAAGTTTGCAACGGCTCTGTTTACAAGAACCTCGTTTACAGTACAAGTTCAACATCGCAGAAAGTGAAAAATGGATAAAGAAGTTGTGGTATTTACTTACAAAGCAATATCACTCAGCAATGAAATCTATGTCATCAGGCCCTTAGCAGCACAATGAGTGGATTCAGGTATGATGATTCTAACTGAAATAAGTCACACAGAAAAAGAAACATCATAAGATATCACTAATACACGGAATGTAAACTTGGCTACACAGGAACTGAATTACAGAACAGAACAGGGTCTCAAATTTAGAAAACCAACTTATGCTTGCTTAAGGGGAAAGGTGAGTTGGGGTGCTGCATAAAACAAGAGATTGAAATGAGGACAGATAAAGTTCCTTAAGCCAAATATGGAATAGACAAGAGCTACTCCTTGCTCAACGAAATGGACTCAACACCCCATATTAAACGCCTAAGAATGTACCTGACTAGTAAGTATCTTAAAACCTATGGATTGCTATGTCTCCGAAAGAGAATCAAGCATGTGTACAGGGACATAAACGCAGCAGTGATAGGATTGGAGAGGTTCGGTGAGCAAATGAAGACCCTTTGAAATCATATTGCATGGTACCCATTCCACGGGTTTCAACTACCCAGGTTTAAGGTATTCTTCCTTCAGCTAAAACATGCATGTGGAACCCAGAGTATGATCAACCATGTGAATGGGAGACGTGTTCAAATATGTCTCAGGTTTCCTACCCTGGTACTCGGGTGCAACATTCCAGACGCTTTACTAACACTTTCCCGACTTGGAGAGTCAGTCCCTTTAACCTCCTGTTTGGCCCAGTTTGCATTTTCTGCGGAAGATGAACAGGAATAGCGAGAACCAATGAGAGACTAGCTGGAGGTGTCTGGACGGGCAAATTTAACTCTCATTTCCCACCAGGAAGACGAAATAACCAAAGGCTCAGCGTGCCGTGCCGGAACCAGATTAGGGCCTGAAGCCATCCTGCGGTGTTGCGGCCAGCTCAAAAGAAAGCGAGTTGAAGAAAGGAGCTCAGGGGCACTGTAATTCACAAACCTGCAGAGTCATAAATGACAGCTATCGTCCAAAAATATACTGAAGTAAGGCTGCCAAGAGGACTTGAAAGCGGGGCAGAATTGCAGGAAACCGATTTCAGGAGGTAGACTGGAATTGCATTGAAAGCATAGGAAAAGAGGCAGAACGTCCACAATGATGCACTTGGCCAAAAAGGGCGTATGCGTTTTTTTCCTGAATATATTCAGGAAAAAACGCATACGCCCTTTTTGGCCAACCAAGCAAACTTGCAAAGGAAATCTGCACTACAATGAAGTCTCACTTCCCCCCGGTCAAAAGGGCCATCTGTAAAAAGTGTAAAATCCAGAAAGGCAGGACAGGCCATGGAGAACTGGGAGCCTTGTTATGCTGATGGGCGGGATGTAAATTGCCAACAGACACTCTGGAGAAGTGTATGGTGTTTCCTGAAACATCTAAAAAACAAAGCAACAGAGCCTAGGGCACTTCCACTTATGGTCCTATAGCTTAGGGAAATTAAAATCAAAAAGACACAGCCACCCCAAAGTTTGGGACGCCTGTGTTTACAAGAACCTCGTTTACCGTACAAGTTCAGTATCACAGAAAGTGAAAAATGGATAAAGAAGTTGTGGTATTTACTTACAAAGCAATATCACTCAGCAATGAAATCTATGTCATCAGGCCCTTAGCAGCATAATGAGTGGATTCAGGTACGATGATTCTAACTGAAATAAGTCACACAGAAAAAGAAACATCATAAGATATCACTAATACACGGAATGTAAACTTGGTTACACAGGAACTGAATTCCAAAACAGAACAGGGTCTCAAATTTAGAAAACCAACTTATGCTTGCTTAAGGGGAAAGGTGAGTTGGGGTGCTGCATAAAACCAGAGATTGAAATGAGCACAGATAAAGTTCCTTAAGCCAAATATGGAATAGACAAGAGTTACTCCTTGCTCAACGAAATGGACTCAACACCCCATATTAAACGCCTAAGAATGTACCTGACTAGTAAGTATCTTAAAACTTATGGATTGCTATGTCTCCGAAAGAGAATCAAGCATGTGTACAGGGGCATACATGCAGCAGTGATAGGATTGGAGAGGTTCGGTGAGCAAATGAAGACCCTTTGAAGTCATATTGCATGGTACCCGTTACACGGGTCTCAACTCTCCAGGTTTAAGCTATTCTTCCTTCAGCTAAAACATGCATGTGGAACCCAGAGTATGATCAACCGTGTGAATGGGAGACGTGTTCAAATATGTCTCAGTTTTCCTCCCCTGGTACTCGGGTGCAACATTCCAGACGCTTTACTAACACTCTCCCCACTTGGAGAGTCAGCGCCTTTAACCTCCTGTTTGGCCCAGTTTGCAATTTCTGTAGAAGATGAACAGGAATAGGGAGAACCAATGAGAGACTAGCTGGAGGTGTCTGGACGGGCAAATTTAACTCTCATTTCCCACCAGGAAGAGGAAATAACCAAAGGCTCAGCGTGCCGTACCGGAACCAGATTAGGGCCTGAAGCCATCCTGCGGTGTTGCGGCCAGCTCACAAGAAAGCGAGTTGAAGAAAGGAGCTCAGGGACGCTGTAATGCACAAATCTGCAGAGTTATAAATGACAGCTATCGTCCAAAAATATACTGAAGTAAGGCTGCCAAGAGGACTTGAAAGCGGGGCAGAATTGCAGGAAACCGATTTCAGGAGGTAGACTGGAATTGCATTGAAAGCATAGGAAAAGAGGCAGAACGTCCACAATGATGCACTTGGCCAAAAAGGGCGTATGCGTTTTTTCCTGAATATATTCAGGAAAAAACGCATACGCCCTTTTTGGCCAACCAAGCAAGCTTGCAAAGGAAATCTGCACTACAATGAAGTCTCACTTCCCCCCGGTCAAAAGGGCCATCTGAAAAAAGTGTAAAATCCAGAAAGGCAGGACAGGCCATGGAGAACTGGGAGCCTTGTTATGCTGATGGGCGGGATGTAAATTGCCAACAGACACTCGGGAGAAGTGTATGGTGTTTCCTGAAACATCTAAAAAACAAAGCAACAGAGCCTAGGGCACTTCCACTTATGGTCCTATAGCTTAGGGAAATTAAAATCAAAAAGACACAGCCACCCCAAAGTTTGGAACGGCTCTGTTTTCAAGAACCTCGTTTACAGTACAAGTTCAACATCGCAGAAAGTGAAAAATGGATAAAGAATTTGTGGTATTTACTTACAAAGCAATATCACTCAGCAATGAAATCTATGTCATCAGGCCCGTAGCAGCACAACGAGTGGATTCAGGTACGATGATTCTAACTGAAATAAGTCACACAGAAAAAGAAACATCATAAGATATCACTAATACACGGAATGTAAACTTGGCTACACAGGAACTGAATTCCAAAACAGAACAGGGTCTCAAATTTAGAAAACCAACTTATGCTTGCTTAAGGGGAAAGGTGAGTTGGGGTGCTGCATAAAACCAGAGATTGAAATGAGCACAGATAAAGTTCCTTAAGCCAAATATGGAATAGACAAGAGCTACACCTTGCTCAACGAAATGGACTCAACACCCCATATTAAACGCCTAAGAATGTACCTGACTAGTAAGTATCTTAAAACCTATGGATTGCTATGTTTCCGAAAGAGAATCAAGCATGTGTACAGGGGCATAAACGCAGCAGTGATAGGATTGGAGAGGATCGGTAAGCAAATGAAGACCCTTTGAAGTCATATTGCATGGTACCCATTCCACAGGTTTCAACTACCCAAGTTTAAGGTATTCTTCCTTCAGCTAAAACATGCATGTGGAACCTAGAGTATGATCAACCATGTGATCGCGAGACGCGTTCAAATATGTCTCAGTTTTCTACCCTGGTACTCGGGTGCAACATTCCAGACGCTTTACTAACACTCTCCCGACTTGGAGAGTCAGTCCCTTTAACCTCCTGTTTGGCCCAGTTTGCAATTTCTGCGGAAGATGAACAGGAATAGCGAGAACCAATGAGAGACTAGCTGGAGGTGTCTGGACGGGCAAATTTAACTCTCATTTCCCACCAGGAAGTGGAATTAACCAAAGGCTCAGCGTGCCATGCCGGAACCAGATTAGGGCCTGAAGCCATCCTGCGGTGTTGCGGCCAGCTCACAAGAAAGCGAGTTGAAGAAAGGAGCTCAGGGGCACTGTAATTCACAAACCTGCAGAGTTATAAATGACAGCTATCGTCCAAAAATATACTGAAGTAAGGCTGCCAAGAGGACTTGAAAGCGGGGCAGAATTGCAGGAAACCGATTTCAGGAGGTAGACTGGAATTGCATTGAAAGCATAGGAAAAGAGGCAGAACGTCCACAATGATGCACTTGGCCAAAAAGGGCGTATGCGTTTTTTCCTGAATATATTCAGGAAAAAACGCATACGCCCTTTTTGGCCAACCAAGCAAGCTTGCAAAGGAAATCTGCACTACAATGAAGTCTCACTTCCCGCTGGTCAAAAGGGCCATCTGAGAAAAGTGTAAAATCCAGAAAGGCAGGACAGGCCATGGAGAACTGGGAGCCTTGTTATGCTGATGGGCGGGATGTAAATTGCCAACAGACACTCGGGAGAAGTGTATGGTGTTTCCTGAAACATCTAAAAAACAAAGCAACAGAGCCTAGGGCACTTCCACTTATGGTCCTATAGCTTAGGGAAATTAAAATCAAAAAGACACAGCCACCCCAAAATTTGGGATGCCTCTGTTTACAAGAACCTCGTTTACCGTACAAGTTCAATATCACAGAAAGTGAAAAATGGATAAAGAACTTGTGGTAGTTACGTACAATGCAGTATCACTCAGCAATGAAATCTATGTCAACAGGCCCGTAGCAGCATAATGAGTGGATTCAGGTACGATGATTCTAACTGAAATAAGTCACACAGAAAAAGAAACATCATAAGATATCACTAATACACGGAATGTAAACTTGGCTACACAGGAACTGAATTCCAAAACAGAACAGGGTCTCAAGTTTAGAAAACCAACTTATGCTTGCTTAAGGGGAAAGGTGAGTTGGGGTGCTGCATAAAACCAGAGATTGAAATGAGCACAGATAAAGTTCCTTAAGACAAATATGGAATAGACAAGAGCTACTCCTTGCTCAACGAAATGGACTCAACACCGAATATTAAACGCCTAAGAATGTACCTGACTAGTAAGTATCTTAAAACCTATGGATTGCTATGTCTCCAAAAGAGAACCAAGCGTGTGTTCAGGGGCATAAACGCAGCAGTGATAGGATTGGAGAGGTTCGGTGAGCAAATGAAGACCCTTTGAAGTCATATTGCATGGTACCCATTACACGGGTCTCAACTCTGCAGGTTTAAGGTATTCTTCCTTCAGCTAAAACATGCATGTGGAACCCAGAGTATGATCAACCGTGTGAACGGGAGACGTGTTCAAATATGTCTCAGTTTTCCTCCCCTGGTACTCGGGTGCAACATTCCAGACACTTTACTAACACTCTCCCCACTTGGAGATTCAGCACCTTTAACCTCCTGTTTGGCCCAGTTTGCAATGTCTGCGGAAGATGATCAGGAATAGGGAGAACCAATGAGAGACTAGCTGGAGGTGTCTGGACGGGCAAATTTAACTCTCATTTCCCACCAGGAAGAGGAAATAACCAATGGCTCAGCGTGCCGTGCCGGAACCAGATTAGGGCCTGAAGCCATACTGCGGTGTTGCGGCCAGCTCAAAATAAAGCGAGTTGAAGAAAGGAGCTCAGGGGCACTGTAATTCACAAACCTGCAGAGTTATAAATGACAGCTATCATCCAAAAATATACTGAAGTAAGGCTGCCAAGAGGATTTGAAAGCGGGGCAGAATTGCAGGAAACCGATTTCAGGAGGTAGACTGGAATTGCATTGAAAGCATAGGAAAAGAGGCAGAACGTCCACAATGATGCACTTGGCCAAATAGGGCGTATGCGTTTTTTCCTGAATATATTCAGGAAAAAACGCATACGCCCTTTTTGGCCAACCAAGTAAGCTTGCAAAGGAAATCTGCACTACAATGAAGTCTCACTTCCCCCCGGTCAAAAGGGCCATCTGAAAAAAGTGTAAAATCCAGAAAGGCAGGACAGGCCATGGAGAACTGGGAGCCTTGTTATGCTGATGGGCGGGATGTAAATTGCCAATAGACACTGGGGAGAAGTGTATGGTGTTTCCTGAAACATCTAAAAAACAAAGCAACAGAGCCTAGGGCACTTCCACTTATGGTCCTATAGCTTAGGGAAATTAAAATCAAAAAGACACAGCCACCCCAAAGTTTGGAACGGCTCTGTTTACAAGAACCTCGTTTACAGTACAAGTTCAATATCGCAGAAAGTGAAAAATGGATAAAGAACTTGTGGTATTTACTTACAAAGCAATATCACTCAGCAATGAAATCTATGTCATGAGGCCCGTAGCAGCATAATGAGTGGATTCAGATACGATGATTCTAACTGAAATAAGTCACACAGAAAAAGAAACATCATAAGATATCACTAATACACGGAATGTAAACTTGGCTACACAGGAACTGAATTCCAAAACAGAACAGGGTCTCAAATTTAGAAAACCAACTTATGCTTGCTTAAGGGGAAAGGTGAGTTGGGGTGCTGCATAAAACCAGAGATTGAAATGAGCACAGATAAAGTTCCTTAAGCCAAATATGGAATAGACAAGAGCTACTCCTTGCTCAACGAAATGGACTCAACACCGCATATTAAACGCCTAAGAATGTACGTGACTAGTAAGTATCTTAAAACCTATGGATTGCTATGTCTCCAAAAGAGAATCAAGCGTGTGTACAGGGGCATAAACGCAGCAGTGATAGGATTGGAGAGGTTCGGTGAGCAAATGAAGACCCTTTGAAGTCATATTGCATGGTACCCATTACACGGGTCTCAACTCTCCAGGTTTAAGCTCTTCTTCCTTCAGCTAAAACATGCATGTGGAACCTAGAGTATGATCAACCATGTGATCGTGAGACGTGTTCAAATATGTCTCAGTTTTCCTACCCTGGTACTCGGGTGCAACATTCCAGACGCTTTACTAACACTCTCCCGACTTGGAGAGTCAGTCCTTTTAACCTCCTGTTTGGCCCAGTTTGCAATTTCTGCGGAAGATGAACAGGAATAGCGAGAACCAATGAGAGACTAGCTGGAGGTGTCTGGACGGGCAAATTTAACTCTCATTTCCCACCAGGAAGTGGAATTAACCAAAGGCTCAGCGTGCCATGCCGGAACCAGATTAGGGCCTGAAGCCATCCTGCGGTGTTGCGGACAGCTCACAATAAAGCGAGTTGAAGAAAGGAGCTCAGGGGCACTGTAATTCACAAACCTGCAGAGTTATAAATGACAGCTATCGTCCAAAAATATACTGAAGTAAGGCTGCCAAGAGGACTTGAAAGCGGGGCAGAATTGCAGGAAACCGATTTCAGGAGGTAGACTGGAATTGCATTGAAAGCATAGGAAAAGTGGCAGAACGTCCACAATGATGCACTTGGCCAAAAAGGGCGTATGCGTTTTTTCCTGAATATATTCAGGAAAAAACACATACGCCCTTTTTGGCCAACCAAGCAAGCTTGCAAAGGAAATCTGCACTACAATGAAGTCTCACTTCCCCCCGGTCAAAAGGGCCATCTGAAAAAAGTGTAAAATCCAGAAAGGCAGGACAGGCCATGGAGAACTGGGAGCCTTGTTATGCTGATGGGCGGGATGTAAATTGCCAACAGACACTCGGGAGAAGTGTATGGTGTTTCCTGAAACATCTAAAAAACAAAGCAACAGAGCCTAGGGCACTTCCACTTATGGTCCTATAGCTTAGGGAAATTAAAATCAAAAAGACACAGCCACCCCAAAGTTTGGGACGCCTCTGTTTACAAGAACCTCGTTTACAGTACAAGTTCAACATCGCAGAAAGTGAAAAATGGATAAAGAAGTTGTGGTATTTACTTACAAAGCAATATCACTCAGCAATGAAATCTATGTCATCAGGCCCTTAGCAGCACAATGAGTGGATTCAGGTATGATGATTCTAACTGAAATAAGTCACACAGAAAAAGAAACATCATAAGATATCAGTAATACACGGAATGTAAACTTGGCTACACAGGAACTGAATTACAGAACAGAACAGGGTCTCAAACTTAGAAAACCAACTTATGCTTGCTTAAGGGTAAAGGTGAGTTGGGGTGCTGCATAAAACCAGAGATTGAAATGAACACAGATAAAGTGCCTTAAGCCAAATATGGAATAGACAAGAGCTACTCCTTGCTCAATGAAATGGACTCAACACCGCATATTAAACGCCTAAGAATGTACCTGACTAGTAAGTCTCTTAAAACCTATGGATTGCTATGTCTCCGAAAGAGAATCAAGCATGTGTACAGGGGCATAAACGCAGCAGTGATAGGATTGGAGAGGTTCGGTGAGCAAATGAAGACCCTTTGAAGTCATATTGCATGTTACCCATTACACGGGTCTCAACTCTCCAGGTTTAAGGTATTCTTCCTTCAGCTAAAACATGCATGTGGAACCCAGAGTATGATCAACCGTGTGAACGGGAAACGTGTTCAAATATGTCTCAGTTTTCGTACCCTGGTACTCGGGTGCAACATTCCAGACGCTTTACTAACACTCTCCCGACTTGGAGAGTCAGTCCCTTTAACCTCCTGTTTGGCCCAGTTTGCAATTTCTGCGGAAGATGAACAGGAATAGCGAGAACCAATGAGAGACTAGCTGGAGGTGTCTGGACGGGCATATTTAACTCTCATTTCCCACCAGGAAGAGGAATTAACCAAAGGCTCAGCGTGCCGTGCCGGAACCAGATTAGGGCCTGAAGCCATCCTGCGGTGTTGCGGCCAGCTCAGAAGAAAGTGAGTTGAAGAAAGGAGCTCAGGGGCACTGTAATTCACAAACCTGCAGAGTTATAAATGACAGCTATCGTCCAAAAATATACTGAAGTAAGGCTGCCAAGAGGACTTGAAAGCGGGGCAGAATTGCAGGAAACCGATTTCAGGAGGTAGACTGGAATTGCATTGAAAGCATAGGAAAAGAGGCAGAACGTCCACAATGATGCACTTGGCCAAAAAGGGCGTATGCGTTTTTTCCTGAATATATTCAGGAAAAAACGCATACGCCGTTTTTGGCCAACCAAGCAAAGTTGCAAAGGAAATCTGCACTACAATGAAGTCTCACTTCCCCCAGGTCAAAAGGGCCACCTGAAAAAAGTGGAAAATCCAGAAAGGCAGGACAGGCCATGGAGAACTGGGAGCTTTGTTATGTTGATGGGTGGGATGTAAATTGCCAACAGACACTCGGGAGAAGTGAATGGTGTTTCCTGAAACATCTAAAAAACAAAGCAACAGAGCCTAGGGCACTTCCACTTATGGTCCTATAGCTTAGGGAAATTAAAATCAAAAAGACACAGCCACCCCAAAGTTTGGGACGCCTCTGTTTACAAGAACCTCATTTATCGTACAAGTTCAATATCACAGAAAGTGAAAAATGGATAAAGAACTTGTGGTACTTACGTACAATGCAGTATCACTCAGCAATGAAATCTATGTCATCAGGCCCGTAGCAGCATAATGAGTGGATTCAGGTACGATGATTCTAACTGAAATAAGTCAAACAGAAAAAGAAACATCATAAGATATCACTAATACACGGAATGTAAACTTGGTTACACAGGAACTGAATTCCAAAACAGAACAGGGTCTCAAATTTAGAAAACCAACTTATGCTTGCTTAAGGGGAAATGTGAGTTGGGATGCTGCATAAAACCAGAGATTGAAATGAGCACAGATAAAGTTCCTTAACCCAAATATGGAATAGACAAGAGCTACACCTTGCTCAACGAAATGGACTCAACACCCCATATTAAACGCCTAAGAATGTACCTGACTAGTAAGTATCTTAAAACCTATGGATTGCTATGTCTCCAAAAGAG